>NC_061117.1:135549462-135602523 GCF_002878395.1 Capsicum annuum
TTCTTCTTCTTCTTCTTCTTCTTCTTCCTCCTCCTCTTCCTCTTCTTCCTTCTCTTCTTCTTCCTCTTCTTCCTCATCTTCTTTCTCCTCTTCTTCGTCCTCCTCTTCTTCTTCTTCTTCTTCTTCTTCTTCTTCTTCCTCTTCCTCTTCTCCTTCCTCTTTTTCCTCTTCCTCCTCTTCCTCTTCCTCTTCCTCTTCCTCTTCTTCCTATTCCTCTTCTTCCTCTTTTTCTTCTTCTTCTTCCTCTTTTTTCTTCCTCCTCTTCCTCTGCTTCTTTCTCTTCTTCTTTCTCTTCTTCCTCTTCTTCCTCTTCCTCTTTTTCTTCTTGCTCTTCCTCTTCCTCTTCTTCTTCTTCCTCTTCCTCTTCTTCTTCTTCTTCCTTTTTCTCTTCTTCTTCCTCTTCTTCTTTTTCCTTTTCTTCTTCTTCTTCTTCTTCTTCTTCTTCTTCTTCTTCTTCTTCTTCTTCTTCTTCTTCTTCCTCCTCTTCTTCCTCCTCCTCTTCTTCTCTCTCTTCTTCTTTTTCTCCTTCCTCTTCTTCTTCTTCTTCTTCTTCTTCTTCTTCTTCTTCTTCTTCTTCCTCCTCCTCTTCTTCTTCTTCTTCTTCTTCCTCCTCTTCTTCTTCTTCCTCTTCATCTTGCTCTTCTTCCTCTTCCTCTTTCTCTTCTTCCTCTTCCTCTTCCTCTTCCTCTTTCTCTTCCTCTTTCTCTTCCTCTTCCTCTTCCTCTTCTTCTTCTTCTTCTTCTTCTTCTTCTTCTTCTTCTTCTTCTTCTTCTTCTTCTTCTTCTTCCTCTTTCTCTTCTTTTTATACGATCTACTTGTTAATTAGGGTTTTGTTGGTATCAAACATGGTGTACCCCACACCGCAGAAGCAAACTCAGCTGCCATCTTTTTCTACGATGTCAGCTATAGCAGAAGCTATGAAGAGAAACACTGATTGTGTTTACTTTCTTTCTTCTCCTCTTACATGTAAAAAGGTATGGCTCTTACTTTTTTTAAAAAAAATTGATTAATAAATGTTTTTATTTAATTGAGATTTAAAGTTTAGTACTTGTTTTAGAGTGAGATTTATAGAATTTTAAGGACTAGTTGGGATTATTAGTTTGTTTAGAGATTTGTATGTATGTTATTAGTATAAAGATTAGTGAAAGATTTAGATAATTTGAGTTTCTTGGTTTGGGATCCAATTTTTTAAATTAAGATTTTAGTCCTTTTAGTGTGGATTTAGAAAGTTTTAGGATTAGTTGGGATTAAGATTTGGTGTTTGTTGAATTTACTTAAGGAGGTTTGTTAGTTTATTTAGTGATTTATATGTTAATTAGTTTTTTTTTTCAACTCCAATCATTAAATTGATTGTAAGAGTCATCAAACAGAGACTACAATTTGCCCTCCAATTCTAATACTAAATGCAACCAAAATGCCTAGATATTTCAAATTCTAAGGGTTGTTTTTTCACATTAGATTCTAGGATATGCATGCAAGTTTCAAGATAAAACATTTGTTCATGAAACTGCTCACTTGAGAGTTCTACATACAAAACTATTGAACTTTCCTAGTCTTCCATCCCTTTAAAATAGATGGTGAGACAATAGAAACGTAAAATGTACATCACTATGAATTATACTGATATATAAAGAATTGATAAGAAAAAAGCCACTTTCTTAAGTGATATTAACAATCACTACGATCATCGTCATGCAAAGGAGGTGTTGGCACACAATTGCTATTCGCTGGACCGAAGAACAACTCCAAGCAGGATGAATTTAGTAACGTATGGTCACTTGATAAGTGAATTAGCGACTTAAAAATGTGTAAGTGTAGGTACTTGAAAGGTGATCTTATGTTTTGAATTTACTAAAGTGTGGTCACCTGAAGAGTGAATTAGTGACTTGAGAATGTGCAAGTGTAGGTACTTGAAAGGTGAATTAGTAACTTGTGAAATGAATTAGGGACTTAAAAATTATTTAAGTGTAGTTACTTAAATTATGAATTAGTGACTTGTGTTTTGAATTTAGGTACTTGAAAATTATGTTTAAGTTTGTTTTGATGGAATGTTGCATAGATATATAGTTACTTGAAAATGATCAAGTATAGTGACTTGAAATGTAAATTCATTAATTGAAAATAGTCAAGTGTAGTGATTTGAAATGTGCATTAGTGACTTGAAAATGCTGTAAGTGTAGTGACTTGCAATGTAAATTAGTTATTTGAAAATGGTTAAGTGTAGTGACATGAAGTATATAGTAGTGACTTGAAAATGATTAAGTGTAGTTACTTGAAATGTGAATTAGTTACTTGAAAATGGTTAAGTGTAGTCATTTGGAATTGTGAACTTGTGACTTGACAATGATTAAGTGTAGTTACTTGAAATGTATACTTGTACCTTTAAAATGGTTTAGTATAGTAACTTGAAAAGTATACTAGTGACTTTAAAATGGTTAAGTGTAGTCATTTGAAATTGTGAACTTGTGACTTGAAAATGATTAAATGTAGTTAGTTGAAATGTATACTTGTGACTTTAAAATGGTTAAGCGTATTGACTTGAAATGTGTACTTGTGACTAGAAAATGGTTAAGTGTAGTTACTTGAAATGTGAACTTGTGACTTGAAAATAATTAAATATGTAGTATCTTGAAATGTATACTAGTGACTTTAAAATGATTAAGTGTAGTGACTTGAAATGTGTATTAGTGAATTGCAAATAGTTAACCATTTTCAAGTAACTACAATTAAGTGTAGTGACTTGAAATGTGTACTGGTGACTTGAAAATGTTAATTGTATTTACTTAAAAGTGGTTAAGTATAGTGACTTGAAATGAATGATTAAGTGTAGTGACTTGAAAATGATTAAGTATAGTTATTCGAAATGTGAAGTAGTTACTTGAAAATAGTTAAGTATAATTATTTGAAATGTGAAGTAGTTATTTGAAAATGGCCAAGTATAGTGACTTGAAATGTGAATTAATTATTTGAAAATGATCAAGTGTACTGACTTGAAATGTGTACTAGTGACTTGAAAATAGTTAAGTGTAGTGACTTGAAATGTGAATTAGTTACTTGAAAATGATCAATTGGAGTGACCTGAAAATGGTTAAGTATCGTGACTTGAAATTTCAATTAGCTATTTGCAAATGGTTTGAGTGTAGAGACTTGAAATGTGTACTAGTGACTTAAAATATGAACAGGTTATTTGAAAATTATCAAGTGTAGTGACTTGAAAATGATTAAGTATAGTTACTTGAAATTGCAAACTTGTGACTTAAAAATGGTTAAGTATAGTCACTTGAAATATGTACTAATAATATATTTTTAGCACTTTTTATGGCTTGAATTAACATATTCTTATGTAGAATGAGTTTGAAAGAAAGAAATGAGAAATATTAACAACTCAAAGTTCATCAATTGTGGAAGGAGGATGAGAAAGGAATTGAACTTGTTGATGAAGCATGTATACAAAAAATCATCTTCAAATGATGAACACTCATCTCAAGAAGACAACCAAGCTTATGAGAATGAAAGTGATTCTGACCCTGATGGTTGATAGTTTTATTGGTGATTCAAATTTGAAATATTTTGTTTTGGACCATTTAAGAATCATACATTATTAATGTGGATGTTATAAATTATGTCTTTTTGTTACTTGTAATGGTCTATATTACACTTGTATTGAATGATGTTTTTTTTAGAATTATTGAAGGTTTTGAATTGATTTTTGACTAATTATGAAATGTTTTTATAATTTACGGGTGAATTATTACTTGGGAATTTCCATGGGGATGTACATGCTAAATACTTATGAATTTTTTTTAGAGAAAATTTGTTCTTGCAGATTTACTTGGGGCATTTCATACGAATTTTCTCGCGAAATAGTTTCATAAATATCCGCAAGAAATTTTCTTTTGTTAATTAGGAATTTTCAGCTCTAAATTTTTTTTTTTTTGAGAAAATTTGTTCTTGCGGATTTACTTGAGGCATTTCATACGAATTTTCTTGCGAAATAGTTTCAAAAATATCCGCAAGAAATTTTCTTTTGTTAATTAGAAATAATTTCCTTCAAATTTACTTGAAAATCTTCCTAGGGAATAATTTATGATTTTTTTTGTGAAAATCCGCAGGTAAAATCCCTTTTTATAAAATTTTACCAAAAATTCATGCAAAATTTTGATAATTAATCACAAATAACGTACCTGCAGATTTATTTCCGCAACTAAATTACCTAGGAATTTTATAAATTCACAGGTAATAATTACTTGCAGATTTATTTTCGCAACTAAATTTTACCTAGAAATTTTATAAATCCGCAGTTAATAATTGCCTACAAAGGAATTTCCTTTGGATTCTAATTGGTAAGAAAATCCGCAGGTAATCAAATTACTTGAAAATTTTACCACATTATCCCTATAAAAATTCTCAAGTAATAAATATTTTCCCTGTAGTGTTCGACATTAGTAACTAATGAGAAACTAACTTTAATTCTAAAGATAGAGCCATTTATTCTAAAAGATAGGTTTACCTATCAAATTTTAGCCTTCTAACACCTAAATCTAGCGATAATGCTAAATTTAACATCTAAGAGGCAAAAAAATGAATGAAAAATTTGCTATTCCTTTAAAAAGAGTTAAACAATTTCCAAACAGACGTAAGTTCCAAAAGAAAATATGCAATAATTTTAAAGATATACACGTGTAAATATTCAAAGTAAAACAAAAGTTTAGGAAGGGAAAGAGGCACTAGGCTGCTAGACGAAAATACGTGATGCATCTATTGTTGCTTCTCTGATTTGGACAGATATGGAGTCAAGCCATAAGACTCCAAATGCGCTCCCAAGTTCACATGTGAAATAAGAAAGAAAAGGATTAGAAGCTAATCTAAAAATTATTTTTTAAAAAAAAGTGGAGTGAACAAGCATCAAATCTGGTGAGCCAATTAAGCAAGTATTTAGCTAAATGGGCATTTAATGTCTTAAAAACAATATAATTATATGTAAATCTCTCAATCAGGATATCCAAGCAAAGGTCAGAGACAAATTTTATGTTCATAGGAAATACGCAAAATGGTTAGATGGGCCTTGTAGTATGTCTGTTTTGTAATGTGATACTCCTCCTACTTACATGTTTGTCATCTGTACCCTTAAACCCATTAAAAAATAATATTTTAAACCCTATTTTGGTGTGTGTAACACAATCTCCCCGCGCCAGCTGCCACATCAGCTGCCACATCATTTTTAAATATTACATTAAATTCCACGTCATTTTCAAAATACCACATAAAAAATTAAATATTAAATAAATTTAAATTGAGAAAGTAAATTAAAAAAAATCAACTCTTTAAATTTTTCATTTTTAATTCACCCTTTAAAAAAAAATTCATCTAAAATTCACCTTTTTAATTATTAATATTTTCATTTTTAAAACTGAAACACAAAAAACATAAAGGAACGACAAGAGAGAAAGACTTCCGGCAAGAACTCGCCAGAACCCGCTATAAACCTCCATCAAGAACCAGCCTCCTCCCACTCCCTGTGTTTCAGTTGTCTCCATTTTTCACTCTTTCTCCCGTCTCTCTGTCTTTTTGTTTTCTATGTATGTGTAGTGTATCTTTTCTGAATTAGTGTGTGGGTGTGTGTAAATAGTTTGTATGATGATGGAGAGGATCTCTCTCCATTGTATGCGAGTGATGTATGTATTGGAGCGTCTTTGTGAGGGTATTTTATTGAATTGTTTGGTTTAATGGTGGCAATTGCAGCGGAGGAGGGCGATTGGGGAGTTTGGAGGTGAGGGTCTTTAATGGCGTCGCAATTGGAGGGCGGAGGGAGGATGATTACGGGAGCTTTTAGGGGCTGCAATGGTGGTTTGTGGGGTGGGGTGGGGTTGGAGGGAGGGGCGGAGGGGAGAGGACGATTGTGGGTGTTTTTGCAGCAGCCGGATTTTGTTAGAGACAAGAGCTTGGAGTTTTATTAGGGGTGAAATTGTCGACGAGGATGCTGGAGGAGGATGATGAGATGCCGGAACCTTCGACAGAGAGGAAGAGGCTGGCTTTTTCTTTCTTTTTCAATGGAGATGATGAGATGCTGCAATGGTGGTTTGTGGGGTGGGGTGGGAGGGGGTGGGGCTGGCTTGTTGTTCCTTCTTTTTTTTTTAATTTTTTAAAATAGTTTTAATGTAAGAATATCAAAAAAACACCCTCACTCGCACCTCAGGCGCGTGCAGTCACGCATTTCGTCCTACTCACCTATTTTAATGCCACATAGATCCGGTCAACGGTCAAAGGTCTTACAATATTGAGTTTCATTGAGTTGAGGAATTCAGATAACAAATTGTTAAGTAGAAGTATCCATTTTACAAAACAGACCAAGTATACAAGAGTCTACCAAGCTATTTTATTTCATTGAGTTGAGGGTTCAGATGACAAATTGTTAAGTAGAAGTATCCATTTTACAAAACAGACCAAGTACAAGAGTTTACCGAGCTATTTTGCCCAATTTTGCCCAGGAGAAAAGTACTCAACCAAACTTTTACACACTTTTGCTAAATTGTAAGATGGGTCCAAGTCAACCATGAGAATGTATCCAACACAGTTTCTTGATAGACATTTTGAAAATGACAAGTTAAGCCTCCTTTTTTAGAAAAAAAAAACTCTTCCAAATGCAAATAGACAAAAATCATGACTTATAGCAGGATTAGAAGCTGTGATATATTCAAAGATATGATGCTACCACTTTACATATACCTTACGCATATAATCTCGACCAAACTTCACCATACATGCTTATTGACTAAACAAAACTTTCCTTTTATCCTTATCACAACATTATCAAAAAGGAATAATGATTAATGTTCACCTCTCCTTCAGAAAATCAAAATAAACTTTTCCTCTTACAAAAAATCATAACATACCACAAGCTGATTTTTTTTTTTTGAAAACTATGTAGAACAAGCATAAGCAGAACCTTAAATTATACCGTGCTTACATACTTGACTAATCTAAAGTATTACTCTGCTTTGGAATTTCTCAATCCTTTCTATATAGTCCACGTGCTGTTTTTATTTTTCAAAATAGACAAACACAACTTTATAAATACACATTCAAAAAAAGAAAAAAAAAAAAGAAAGGGTTTAAACAAAGATAAATAGAACAATCAAATGGCTCTGTTATTTTGAGAATCCGAATAAGGTTAGAAATATTGAAGACGAGAGACAAATATTTAATCTTGAAACTCCTTTCTCTCCAAAGTCCTTTTTAACTACATAAGTTCAAGTGAGAAACCAAATTTCGCCTTTTCCCGCCTAATACAAAAGAAACGTCACTTCGAGCTAAATGAAATATTCATAAAACATACCTAGATGACAAGCTATGAATAAAAAGTAATGTTGACAAAAATGACTTGCAAAACTACAAGTTACATAAAAAAAAACCACAAACTTGCAAAGGAGGTTACTCAAATTATAAGTCTAGGTAATGTAACTTACAATCATGCACATAGTATCCATTCTTTGATCCAAACAAAGCATTGATGGTGAACTTAAAACCGTAAAAGAATTCTCTAACGTGATTTCTAATCAATGTTATACACCAAGACCATGTTCAAGTCATGACAGAAAAGGAAAGGAAAGTAAAAACATGAATATTAGTTAAACTGTAGTTGTTACAGCAACATATACATGAAAAGATTGCAACATCAGTTCAACAAATTCAATTTTTACATCGAAAACGTATGCTGCCCCTTTTTTAAAAAAAAACTCATATTCGTGATATGGCCAAATTCCTAAAATATCAAACTATGAAAGAAATCGAGTCATCAAATTTAACCTCTAATAATGTCAAGAAAAACAACCCTTACAGTCCAAAACTTGACCTATCTGAGATCGACTCGTAGAGTCATCCCGAGCGGATCGTTTCAAATCTAAATGAACAAACGAACAACAAAGAAGAAAGAAAATCTTCATAGAAAAGAACAACTATAACCTGTGTAAATGCTTATAATTCATTCCGATCAAAATATACATACTAAAGGCAAGAAGAACTATTTCAACACACATTTTTAATTAAATGAAACACTCATCTTTTCTATATAACATAGAAAAAGCAAAAAAAAAAACAAAGAATCAAGAGGACTTTAACATTATTTCGCATCTAGGTGGAAACCAGCCTTATCTTGAACCAAATAAATTTTAAAAGATAGAAAAAAAGATGAAAGAACAACTTCAGAATTGCTTTCCAGAAAGCTGTCAACAATATCATCATAAAACTTAAGAAAGAAAGATCATGTATTCATATGGATATTTTCCTTAATATCGTGAAAGGTATTATGAGTTGTTCATGATTCAAACTATATTCTACGCACATCAACATCCATACACTGTCCAAAACCAACACAAAAGAGAAGAGAACAAGAAAGAGAAAAACAGTCACCAAGCTTTCCATGACAGATCGCCAAGCATACCTGAAATTTTAAGCCTTGTAGGACCATTCTCAAGCTAAATTAATGGCCGACAATATTTTGTAAATATACTATCCAAACGTATACATATTTAAGTCACCACTACCACATCAAAATGGCCAAACCGACATCAAAATAACCCCAAAATAGTCCACTAAACATGTATCACGAACGTACAACTTTAAGGAGTATGTTTCAAGCTAATCAAAGGTAAATCTACCAACGTACTGTCAAACATGTGTAAATTCTAATGACGTGAGAACTAGCACTTTGAGTTCACATTCATGACCAGTAAAACAAAACAGTACTTTTTTCATACCCTCAGAGTTCATTAGTTTCATTTAGACCAAATTACGAACAAAACATCTTCCATAAATACATCGCATAATGTGAACAAAATTCAATAACCAGATGCCATTTTCATTTCATGTTTATGCTCATAATCAGCCAAACAAGATGACAAATTCAAGCAATCAGTGAATCACCAAAACTAAACATAATGTAATTAGATGGGATAGAATTTACCTTGTATGAAGCAGCGAACTAGGAAGCCGAGGAAAAGAGCAATTCTACCACTAACGACGACTCCGAATTCGAATGACAAAAAGTAACGATGAGAGCAGTGTGAGTAAATCGGAATAAGGAAATAGATAACTCAGTGAATCGGAGAGTGAGATAAAACTTAAAAATCTTTTTCAATTTCTCTCTTTTGAACCATGTCTTAAATGGGTGAACAAGGCCCTCTTTTTATAGGAAAAATTGGACTGCCTTAACTTCTTAGAGAAACTTCTAACATTTTCCACAATTTTGAAATTTAAATTTCATTTGGAAAGGCCAGATCATTTAGAAATCAGTAAGATTGATTGATGAAAAGAAATAAAGGAGGGAGAGGTCACCTTTTCAGTTGATTTGAATGAAAAATGACGTATTGGAGGCTATTACACTTGAATCTACTGGTTTGAAGGGCTAAGCATCCTCAGAACATGAAGGTCCATGAGCTTTACCATCTTTTCCAGAAAATGCAGAGCCTTGGGCTCTACTCTGCTTCAACAAGAAGTGATGGGCGAAGGTGATAGAGAGGCAGGCGAGAGAGAGGTGAAAAACCACCGGATTTCTTAAGTATCCGGTGGTCTGAGCTTTGACCGACATTGTTTCTTGATGGTGTTGTCGTTGTTTTGTTGTTGATGTGTTGTACTACTGATGTTGCCGTTGTTTTTCATCGGATAAAAGGGTAGTCACAAGGTGGGCCGGGTCAGGGGTTGGTTTGGGCCGGGGCAGGACGGGTTTTGGGCTAGTTTTAGTTTTTAGGTTAAAAAAAGGATTTTTGGGCTGAAATAAATTAAGAAAATTGGCCCAAATAGATAAATGACTTAATCTAATTCTCCCCAGTCGATTTCATTTGACTAATTTAACGATGCTTATTTGTTCGATTAATTTAACATGTACATATATATATATATATATGTATACATATACATACATATATATATACATACATACATATAACATATATAGCAGGGATACTATATAGCAGGGATTATGTTAATACGCTACTATTATTCATTTTAGAAAAAAAAATAGTGAAATGATAATTTAAAGTATATTTATTTATTATTTTCAAGCGAATTTATAAGATGCAAAGATAAGAAAAATATTATTTTTCAAAGTATTAATGTAAAAAATAAGGAAAATATATTGAAAAAATATTCAAGAATCTTAAGCATCAAGAAATATTTTATGAAAAGGAGAGCCAAAATTGGGTGTCAACAAGCATTATGAAAATAGTTTAACAAAAAGAAGTCAATAATTAAAAGCTTCAAACAATCTCTTAAAAGGCATAGACTCAACTCTTTTCTTTAATTCTGAGTCAGATGGCATCCCGACATTCATATTACCTACGGGCTATACGGGTCCGACATTAACTCAACGACCAAGCCCCCAATCCAAGTTTGACTCAAGAATTGAGTTTCTTTATACTAGTATATGAGATCACACGGTAGGTATACCATGATTATCCCTATTTCAGGACAGCATAACTCCCTCATCAGCAAAATACGGTTTCAAACAATGGTTCTTTCAACTCATACCTTCTCAATTAACCATCTAATCCTCTTTAATCCCATTTTTAACCTCTTAAAATCATTCTTCATTCTTATTAAAAGTTATCTCATTATTTTTAAGGGCATTCTCTAAAGGGTACCGTCATACCTAGACTTGCAAGTCGTATAGATCATATCATATCATCTCCATAGACCTTTATTCAATAATACAATATCATATCATCTCCATAGACCTTTATTCAAAAATGTATTATTGACCACCAATATTATTCAATGTCTAATTAGAGTTCTTATACTTGAAAGGGACATACAAGTTTAAACAAAACATTTTCCTTTAAAGATTTAACTCTTAGTTGGTCATTCCTTTCACAATCACATACAATTTTCATAAGAAAATAAGAGCATTGAAATACAAGAACACCCCCCTTGAAATACGTAAAAATTACAATGCATAATTTGATAAAGAAGCATTTGGAACTCAAGCTTTTAGTAACTCTTTTAGAATAATCCATAACGTTAGTTAATAAATAGTTTCATCATGATAGGGGATTCATAGTTCATGCTTTGAATCCATAAAATATGCACTTAAATACAATTTAAAGCTTATAGAAACACCATAATTAAGCCCATGAGTATTAATATCGTTCTACATACCTTTTAGTTGAGAGAATTTGACGTAGTTTGATCCTTTGGACTTAGGAACTTTGAACCCTAGATGGTTTTCTCCTCTATTGCTGTAAGGATGATTCCAAAGTGACTTTTGAGTGATAGGGTCATTTTTAGGGTTTTAATATTGTATTGAGTGAACTTAAAGGTGTAAAAAACCCTAACACCCTCAAAATAACATTAACATGACATTCCATCGATGAATGAAGGGTGAGAGTACAGCGCGACCCCCATCGTGAGAAAAAATCCTAGCGGCGCGACCCTCATCGCGAGGAGGAGGCCACACGATGCGACCCTCATTGTGTTCTAGACCCATAGCAATATGGGCCCTCTGTATGGGAAAAGAAGTGGTCTCTCGCGGTGGCCCTTGTGGTGCAGGGATATTGCACAGGGTCTCCCTCGCGTCGCATAGGTCATTTCCTTATCTAATATTACCCCCAACCCATTCAAACCCAACCTAAAAATGGTTTTTTATTAATCTATGAATCTTGTGGGGTCGTTCTTAGCTCTATTCACGTATCAAAATACTCGGGCTATTACATTATCTTCGCTTGGAATCATCTTCCCCAAATAATAATCTGAAACACGTTATTCATGATTTAAGGGAATACATTATGAAATGAGAATGAGGCTAAGGTTAAGATTAGTACATTACATTGATTCGTCTGAAGATTTGAATAGTGAGCGATATCTAGTATGTATGTCATCAATAGATTCCCTAGTAGTTTCTCTATCTTTTGATTTCTCCATAATACTTTGACCAAAGCTATCTTTTTTCTTCTCAACTTCTAAACTTGTCATTCCAAAATCACTATGGGCATCTCTTCGTATGACAAGGAGTCTTTCACACCAATATCCTCAATAGGAATGGCAAGAGAATGATCTCCAACATATTTCTTAAGCATAGACATGTCCAAGCTTGTAGGTAATCTAACTCATATGCAACACTACCAATCCTCCTCATAATTTGATAAGGACCCATGTAACGAGGGCTGAGTTTTTCCTTCGTTTTGAACCTCATAAACTTTCATAGGGATACTTTTAGAAATAACCAATTATCAACCTCTAAATCTAACTGTCCATCTCATATTGAATAGGATTTTTTACGACTTTGGGTGGTCCTAAATCTCTATAATAACCTTTACTTTATTTCATCGCTTCATGTATAAGATCAACTTTAAATAATTGGGATTCACCTACTTCATACAAACCAACTGGTGACCTAAACCTTCTACCAACTATCTTTAAAGTCAATTACGCAAGCCCTTAGCATATCCTTTAAAGTCTAAATAGTACATTCTATTTGCCCATCCGTTTGGGGGTGGAAACCAGTGCTAAGGTTCACCTGGGTACCCAAACCATTCTAAAAGCATTGCCAAAATTGATAAGAAACCCGCATACCTCAATCTTATATAATGGACAACAGGACTTTATACAACTGAACTATCTCTTGAATGTATAACTTTGCATAATCCTCTCTCAAATAATTAGTCCTTATAGGTAAAAAATGGGCGGACTTAGTTATCCTATCCGTAATGACCCAAATGGAATCATACTGGTTTTAGGATCATGGAAAATTGATAAGAATATTCATACTATTTATTTCCCACTTCTATATGGGTAAAGCTATGTCCTTGGAGGTACCACCCGGTATCAAGCACTCAACCTTAACTTGCTGACAATTCAAACACTTAGCTACAGAGTTACCAACATCTTTCTGTATGTTATTCCACCAACATATCTTCTTTAAGTCATGATATATCTTAGTAGAACCGGATGGATGACATAACTAAAAATATGAGCTTCAACTAATATTCTTTCTCATAACCCTTCAACATCTAAGACACATCACCTCCCTTGATACCTTAACATACCATCACCCCGATTTCAAATGCCATAACCTTTTGTTGTCCAATATTCTTTTCGATTTGTATTAATATGGGATCATTAGCTTACCTCTTCTTAATTTTGGTACATAAGGATGTTTTATCTACCTCTTGAATGATCAATCCTCCATCCTTGGAGTCTTAGAGTAGGCTCCTAAATTAGCAAGTAGATGAATATCCTTAACCAGATTCTTTTTTTTCTTCTCCATATGAGAAAGAATTCCCATAGACAACCTATTAAGAGCATCAACAACTACATTAGGTTTACCTAGATGATAGTGTTGGCTCATGTCATAATTTTTTCAAGTCACCGTCTTTGCCTAAGATTCAGCTCTTTCTAAGTGAACACATACTTCAAGTTTTTATAATCGGTGAAAATGTCAACATGCACCCCATAAAGATAGTGACATCAAATTGTAAATGCAAATACCACGGCTAATAACTCTGGATCATAGGTGGGATAATTCTTCTCACAAACCTTCAGTTGTATGGATGCATAAGCTACCACTTTACTATGCTACATAAGCACACAACAAGTCCCACCAGGACACATCTCAATACATAACTCCTTTGTACCTTTCGGAGGGGTCAAAACTGGTGCAATAGTCAATTTTTTTTTTGACCTCTCAAAATTAATTTCACAATCTTTGCTCTATTAGAAGTTTACCTTCTTCTCTGTCAACCTGGTAAGTAGAGCTGTTATTAATGAAAAACTTTTCACTAATCTCCTATAGTATCCCACCAGAACCAAAAAGCTCCTAATATCGATTAGAGTCATAGGTCTAGGCCATTTATTCACTACCTTAATCTTTTGTGGATCAACCTTAATCCCCTCACTAGAAGCATTGAGCCCCCCAAAAGCTATTGCACTAAGACAGAATTAACATTTAGAAAATTTGGCAAACAACTCCTGGTCGTTGAGAGTTTGGAGTATAATTCGAAGATGATTAGTATGGTCCTTTCATGTGTAGTGGTTTCATGGCACTTTCAATGCTTAAACTTTAAAAATATGCAAGTACTTAGATCCGTCTTGGTAGATATAATGTGTTTTGTGTCTATTTTGTAGGAAACTAGGTATTGAAGCCCAATAGAAGAAAAGAAGTTGAATCTCCAAAAAAAAAACTCACTTATGAGGTCACCTACATGGAGTAAGTGCTACTTACCTCATCATAAGTTGCCTCGTAGGTCTTAGATTTTACAACTTCAGAGAAGCTAAAAGTGAAGTATTGATTCTGCCAATTGTGAAGGGTAACTTACAGCTTATAGGTACAACCTATGGTATCGTAAGTACCAGTTCAAGTTGCAGATAAGTAAAGTACAGAGAAGCTGCAAAAATTAGGATTTCCTGATACATACGATAATATCACCTATGAGTGTAAGTACCACTTACACCTCGTAGGTGCCTTTATATATGGAGTACAACAACATTTAAGAAACCTGGCACTTATGATGACAACCTACATAGTGCAGGTGCCACTTACGACTAGTCAATAGGTTCGTTTGTGGTCACTGACTTTGTTTTCCCTATATATTTTGGTTTAGATTTCTAGGGTTTTATGTTACCTATAAGTACTCTTTTGATGTTTTTATTCATTTTACGCACTTATTATATTTAGAAACATATATTTGATTCAAAGATTGACTTTTAATGTTGGAATTTCTTTGTTCTTGGTGTTTGCTTGATTATTAATTTGAATCGTTGGGTTTTATTCTTCAATTGTTGTGGTATTACTTCTATGCTTTCTTATATGAATTCCATGGTATTTCTTGCAACTATGAGAGGCTAAATACCTTATCTAGAGTTGTGGGAACCCTGGTGGAATAACAAAGTAAGAGAAGCATGAGGTTCTTCTAGATCATTATTTATGCATGCATTGTGATCTTCTTCAAATTGTTTTCTTCCTTAACTACTGTAGAAGTTAAGTACTCAACTATATTTGAGATCATCTTCACAAGACAGACTGAGATTGGGAATAGAATACTACAACAGTGATTCGAGGCTACCAACCCTCATTTATTTAACTTAACACTCATAAGGTAATAGTTAAACTGGAATCAAATACAAAGGTTTTAAAGATGAAACTCTGAGACTCACAAGGTGAAGAGTGAAATTCACCAAGGTGTTCACAAGATGATTGGTAATACCTATCTTATCAGGTTCTGCATGTGTGGCACTAAGATAGTTAGATTGAGCATGATAAACCTATAGAGTTAGGAAGCTAGGAGGAACACAGTCCTAGTGTTCATCTCAGATTAGCTACAATTGAAAAAGAAATCAAGGCTTGTTACTACTTTCTATTTACCACAAAGTCCCTCATTTACTTTTCTACATTTTTGGCTACTTCAACAAGTTTGTGAGATAGATTCGACCTATTTCCTGTGGGTTTGACCCCAACTATATTGGGTTACTATAATTTGACATTATTATATTGTATCTTCTTGGAGGGTATAGTTTGGGCGACATCAAATTTTGGCATCATTGTCGGGGAACACGATTACGAATTGATTGACTGAAGTTGTTGAGGTTGTAGGTTTTAACTTTTCTATTTTTCTTAGGGCATACATTGGTGTATTCGCAATACTAAGAGTCAAGGCAATACCTTAACCCCATTTGATGCAGAGCCATAAAGAATCCTATAACAGGTTATAGGATGTTGGAACACGGTCGTGAAGCTCATTATGGGGGCTTCTAGATGATCTACATGAATTTCCTCCCTCACCTCTACATGGTGTTCAGGAGACGGTTGTGTAAACTACTGCACGAGTGGAAGCAAATTGAAAAAGAGATAATCTGGCTGCCCATCGTGCAGCTCAAGAGGAGAGATAGAGACAAGAAACACATTATCAAGCAAAACATGTCAAAGGTAGGAGAGATAGATCTCAAGTGCTCCTGGATTATCAATATTTACTAGGTTATGATGATCCAGAGAACGACTTATGGTATATTGAGCCTATCGAGACAAGAGCCATAATTCCTCCTGAGTATCCCACAGGTGATAAAGTTTGAAATTACTAGTGCTATGATTAAGTTATTGAATCTAAAAGATGTATTTGCTGGACTCCTGACTGATGTCACCAACATGTACATAATGAATTTTGTGGCGATCTACCCTTGATATAATTTTACTGGGGTGTGTCAGGAAGCACTGAGACTCAGGTTGTTCCCATTTGCTTTGTTTGTTGAAGCTATATTATGGCTTGGAGAAGTATCTCGTAGGTTCATCACCATTTGGAATGAGTTGTGAAAGAATTTTTTGGACTAATTTTTTTCTGCCTTTGAGGATACTGCAATTAAAGGATGAGATATATAATTTTAGGCAACTGTATTCTAAACCAATGTATGAGGCATGGATGAAATACAAGAAGAAGTTAATGATGGTGCCAAATCATAGAATTTTTGGGTGAAATTTTCTTGAAATATTCTATCGAGACTTAAATATTAGTTCCAAAGCTGTTTTAGACACTATTACTAATGGAGCATTCATGAGCTTCTAATTGGTGGTAGCTTCAGAAATCTTAGATCGGGTCTCAATTACCAATCGGGGTTTACATACTCTGGAGGAAGACAAAGGCACTAGTTCTATGCTATTGGTGCTTCCAGGGAGCAAAGAATCATAGATGATATAATAACACAAGAAGTTGTACAGATGAGGACAGAGATTAGGTTACTGACAAAGTAATTCACTACGATGAATGTTGAAAAGGTAATGTTATTGGCTCACAAGGTAAATCTCCTAGGTTATATAATTCTGATATTGATAAAGAGGCAAAGTATCTAGATAGAGAGTTGGTGGATTTTTAAGCCAAGGGCCAAGTGTCTGGTCAAAACACTTGGAACTCGAGGTAAGAAAACTAAGGTTAAAACTATTATGGGGACCAATATTGGGATCAATATAGAGAGAGACGGTCACTAGAGGAATAAGGATGATTATAATTGCATATGTTATATCGAGAAATCGAGATTCCAACTCGAGGATGGAAGCATTACTTACCAAAAAGTTTAAGGGTTTAGAGAATCAAGAGAGTTGCCTTAAGGAGATTAAGGTCAACATTTCAGGTTTGACCTAGAAAGTGGAATCAGCATACTACTGCAATCAAGCAACTTTAGTAGCAATTTGGTTAGATGTCAGTGACCTCTAATCAGTGTCAGTCAGGCACCTTTTGGGGTAATACTATATTGAATCCTAAGAATAATAGTCACTGTTTGGCCATCAGCACTCATAGTGGTAAGGTAACCATTGATCCTCCCATGCCTGTAGCTAATGAAGTTAGGGATAATATTGTTGATATTGATGAATCACCTAAAGTAAAATTTGAAAATTTGGTGACTAATGGTGACTCATCACAAAAATTAATAAGTGTTGATAAAAATATTGAGAAGGATAAAGAAAAGAGGAAGAAGGTTAAGCCTACATTGAAGAACATTCTACGAACTCCTCCTCTTTTTTCTCTGAGATTGAAGAAGGAGTAAGGGGAAGGAAAGTATAAAAAATTCTTGTAGATATTGAAGGATCTGATTGTTAATATGCCTCTTTTAGAAGCTCTAGAGCAGATGTCTGGTTACGCTAAGTTTATAAAGGATTTGGTCACTAAGAAGCAAACGGTGAGTTTTGAGCCTACTGATAATGTGCACCATGTAGTGTTGTTGCTTCCCGATCATTAGTTGAGAAAAAGAAGAACCCCAGAGCATTTACTATTCTATGTATCATTGGGTTCTTCAACTTCTCTCAAACTTTATATAATTTGGAAGCTAGTATTAATCTGATGTCGTTGGTGGTGTATAAGTAGTTGGGGTTGGGATCACCCAACCTATATCCATAATGTTATTGATGGTTGACCAGACTGTGAAGAAATCAGTTGGTATATTGTGTGATATTTTTGGAAAGTTTGCATCCTTCATATTTCCAGCTAATCTCATGATCCTTGACTGTGAGGTGGACTTCAAAGTCCCTATTATCTTGGGCAGGCCCTTTTTAGCTATGCGTAAGGCCTTGGTTGACATAGAGATGGGGAAAATAAAGTTTAGACTCAATAATGAGCAAGTTACTTTTAATATGTATCAGTTTATGCGGTATCCAAATAATATGAGATTGGTGTCTATGATTGATACTGTTGATGATGATGCAGTAACTAAGCCCATTGAAGAAAGACTTAGGGTTGAGGCATTAGCAGTGGTTATCATGAACGTTAATAATGATGGAATTATCGAGTATGATAAGATGGTTATCACATTATATGGTATAGGTTCTTATACTTATACTCTAAAAAAATAATCTTTGAATTGAAGGCCCTCCCATCTCACTAGCGTTATGTATTTTATGGAGACGACAATACCTTACCGATTATTATTGTGACTGATTTATTAGATACAAAGGTTAAAGCATTGATATCAATATTGAAGAGGTTCAATATGGTCATGGATTGACTATTACAGACATTGTGGGTATTCTACCCAATATTTGTACTCATATGATACATCTTGAACCAAATTGTGCACCCAACATTGAGCACCAACATTGGTTGAATCCTTCTATACACGAGCTGGTAAAGAAAGAGATAATCAAGGGGTTAGATGTTGAAGTGGTTTACCCCATTGTAAATAACAATTGGCTCATCCCGATTTAATACGTGCCTAAGAAGGATGGGATCACTATTTTCCCAAATAAGAAGAATGAATTAGTGCCCATGAGTTTGGTTAGTGGATGTAGAGTCTGCATGGATAACAAAAATTTGAATTCTTAGACTTAAAAGAACCATTTTCCTATGCCATTCATGAATCAGATGTTAGACAAACTTGCAATCAGGGGTTGGTACTATTTTATTGATAGGTATTTGAGGTACAATCAAATTTCCATTGCTCCCAAAGATGAAGAAAAGACTATTTTTACTTGTCTATATGCAACTTCTACATTCAAGAGAATGCAGTTCAAATTTTGCAATGCTCCTATCACCTTTCAGTGATATATGATGTTAATATTTTCTAACATAGTGGAGGACACTATAGAGGTTTTCATGGATGAGTTTTTAGTAGTTGGGGACTTAATTGATGAATTTTTGGCCAATTTAGCCAACATACTCCAAAGATGTGAGGAGTACAATCTAGGGTTAAATTGAGTGGTGTCATTTTATGGTGAAGGTATTATTCCCTGTCACAAAATCTTAAAGCAAGGTTTTGAGGTATATATAGAGAAGATAAAGGTGATTGATAAATTGCCTCCTCTAATCTTAGTTAAGGGTATCTAAAGCTTCTTGGGTCATGCTGACTTTTATAGGAGGTTCATCCAAGACTTCTCTAAAATTGCTAACCTACTGTGAAAAATTTTAGAGAAGAAGATGAAATTTGTGTTTGATGATGCATGTCTCAAGGCCTTTGAGTTCCTTAAGTTGCGGGTGGTCTCGATTTCTATTATTGTGTCCCCAGATTGGTCCTTACATTTTGAAGTTATGTATAATGCTAGTGTAGTGGCCTTAGGGGTTTTCTTAGGCCAAATATGTGAGAAATTCTTCACCCAATCTATTATGCCAGCAAGTCATTAAATCCTGCATAGAGAACTATAAAATCACTGAGAAGGAGTTACTTGCGGTGGTTTTTGCCTTTGAGAAATTTTGGTAGAAACCAAAGTCATCATTCATATAGATCATGCAGCATTGAGGTATCTGATTACAAATAAAGATGCAAAATTGAGGTTAATATATTGGGTCCTCTTATTGCAAGAATTTTACCTTGAGGTGAAATACCGAAAGGGTACTGAGAATTAGGTTACGGATCACTTATCTTGCCTCGAGGAGGAGGCAATGCAGAAGTTAGCGGATGAGATTAATATAGATGATACTTTTCTAGATGAGCAGGTCTTGGCAGCATCTCAAGACTTAATCCTCTGGTTTGCTGAGTCCGCAAATTTTTTGGCAAGTGATCTTGTTAGGGGATGAGATTAATATAGATGATACTTTTCTAGATGAGCAGGTCTTGGCAGCATCTCAAGACTTAATCCTCTGGTTTGCTGAGTCAGCAAATTTTTTGGCAAGTGATCTTGTTCCCGAGGATTTGTCATTCCAGTAGTATAAGTGGTTCATGTATGAGGTGAGAAAATTTTTCTAGGATGAGCTTTATATCTTTAAGATTTGTGTGGATGGGGTTATTCAAAGATTTATTCCTGAGATGGAGATGATGAGCATCCTTGATTCTTGTCATGCATTGCCAGTTAGGGGGTCATCATAGTGGTACCCGCATAACCCACAAAATTCTCTAGTATGGCTATTATTGGCCAACTATCTACAAGGATGGACGCTCATGACTTTTCTTAAGTTTGTGATTAGTGTCAGCGATAAGGAAATATCTCATGGAGACATGAACAGCCCATAACACCTATATTGGAGTTGGGTTGTTTGATGTATGGGGGATTGATTTCATGGGTCAATTTGTTAGCTCCTATAGGTTGAAGTACATTCAGGTGGTGGTGAACTATGTTTCTAAATAGGTTGAGATAATTGCACTTCCCAATAATGAAGGTATAAGTGTTACCATATTTTTGAAGAAACATATATTTTTCGAATTTGGCACTCCACGTCCTATTATTCATGATGGTGGAACTCAATTCTATAATTTTCTTTGTAAGGCCTTACTTGTAAGATATGGTGTGAAGCATATGGTGGCAACACCTTTTCATCTTCAAATAAGTGGTCAAGTTGAGCTCTCTAATCGGGAGATCAAGTCCATATTAGCGATGACTGTGAATGCCAACAGGGTTGATTGGTCATGGAAGTTATATGATGCTTTATGGTCCTAGCAGCCAGCTTTTAAAAACCCCATAGGTGTCTCTCCATATCAGCTTGTGTACGGCAAGGAATGCCACTTACCGGTCGAACTTGAGCACAAGGCACTATGGACATTGAAAAAGCTCAATTTGGAGTGACATAATGTATCTAAGTTAAGGATAAGCAATGGTGAATGAGTAATATTAATTTTGGGTTTGGTCTTATGAAATTTCTTCTCTATACAAGGAAAAGATGAATTTATATCATGACAAGAAGATCGAGAAGTGAATGTTTGATCCCGATGATATGGCCTTGTTATATAATGCAAGACTTTGATTGTTTCCTATTATGTTGAAGTCTAGGTGTTATGGACTATTTACCATGGTTAGAGTGCTCTTGCATGGTGCTATTAAGCTAAAAAGAGATGGCGAAGCACCATTCAAGGTGAATGGGCAGCGTGTCAAGAACTATTTGGGTAATATCAATGAGGTAAAAGTTATTGTTGATGCAAGCCCTAGGAAAATTTAGGGTAGCCAATGAAAATGAGTCATGCCACGACGTTAAATCATGCACTTTATGAGAGGCAACTCATGAGCTTGTTGCTGATGTCTAAGTAACCAATATAGCCACGTCGTGCTGCGACGTTAGCTTAAGCGTTGGGTAGGAGGCAACCCACTATGTTAGTTTTCACATTGTTTTCTTTTTTTGTAGGTGTAAAGCATGAGAAAATACCTGGAACATGGCAAACCATCGGAAAATTCAGTAAATTCCAGGTAAGGGGACTTATTGACCCACTTATGGGGGTTATAAGTCCCACCTAAGCCAGGTAAGTGATACAGAAGATGTCAGCACAAAAATTTGAGGATTTTAGGTCATTAAACTTTTACTTACGAACCTATTTAAATGGACATAAGTACCACTGACGACCTCGTAAGTGGTGTCATAGGAATTAGAACCAAGGTTAAGAGAGGTGGTGAAAATTTTTGCCCCTTACGACAGACCATCTATAGGTCGTAAATGGCCGTAAGAGCCAGGGTTCATATTTTTCAGACTTCTAATTTCAAAGAATTCTTTAGGGTTCTCATCTTCAAGTATGTGGGATTTTATCAAAGTTAACCCAATTCTTCAGTTCAGTTCCTTCTTCACAACTTGGGGTTTATGAATGTTGTCAAATTCCTTAATACTTCAGTCCCTTGGTGTTATTGAGTTTTAATCCATACTAAATTTTAGTGTGATTAAATTTCCATGATAATAAACCCTAATTTTATGGTGGAACCGTTAATATTTGACTTGAGTTATTAAATTCCTTAAAATCATATAGACTATGAAATTGTCATAGTAGTTGCATTCTTTAGAGATAATGGGTTATGAACACCGGTGACCTAGGATTTCATGCATATATTTTTGAGTAATATATCCTCTAGTTTATATGTTTCAAATGCTTTTAATTAATGCATTTATTTTCAGTCTTCAGATTATTATTATCATTAAGCATTACAATGCTATCATTCAGTTGGAAGTAGTAGTTAGCACCAAGCGGATGCAGGGATGATTGCTCACCCATTAGTTAGGATGAAACCTTTAGTAAAAGTCCCTAAGTCCTAGAAATACCATACAACAATAGGTTCTAAAGTGCCGCCCATCATATTAGTCTTGATACCTTACTCCTTTTAGACATTAGTTTAGTGGATCCACGTTAGTTAGTGTTAGTATCCTTGGCAAGGTACTGAATGCACTTTCAGTTGGGATTATATGCTGGACCTTGGTAGCTCAGAATGAAGTATGTCAGTTATTAGTAGCTCCCACGGTCTACAGTTTAGATTCGGCTATTGGCATGACCTTGTATTCAGTTATCTAGTTTACTATACAACACATGTTCATAACTTGGTCTTGTATTAATTTATCATGTTACATGCATCATGTTCATCCTATATTAGTTATTTCCTATATCACATACTCAATACATTTAAAATACTGATTGTATACTTTTTTTTGCTATATTGTCTCATAATATAGGTTTTGACGCTCAGCATTTGAATTGCGCATAGTATGATCTCCTCCCGCATCAGAAATATTATTTAGTAAGTTCTCATCATTCAGGGGCTAGTATCAGTATTTTATTTTTCCTTTTTCGTACTTTAGTTTACAGACAATTAGATTTAGTTGGGAGTTTATCCCTGCAACTTATCTTAGTTGAGGCTTTTAGACTTACAGTTAGATGTCTAGCTTGTGGTCTTGAACTCAAATATCATTGTTGGTTTTATTTTGAAGATTTATCTCATTATTTAGTTTAGCTTCTGTATAAGTATTTTTATCAATAATTTCCTCTTATTTTCATGCCAAGCCATGGATAAACTTGGGGACACTTATGACTCGAAGCACTGTGTTATGATAATGCGATAAAATTTTAGGAACCAGGTTCTGCCAGTGTTGATACATCATGATCTCATCACCATCCTTAACAAATTCAAGTCCTTCCCTATCAACCTGCATACCTTCTTCAACCAAGTGATTAGTTTTATCAAAGATTACATGAACATTTTCTTCAACATGATTTGTTATTTTATTCAAAAAATTATAGGCTTTACTAGGAGATAAGTCACCACGAAAAAATCCCTCATCATTTTTGGCATCGAACTTGACTAGGGATTCTTTGCCATTAGTGTGAATAAAGCATTTACATCCAAAGGCCTTTAGATATGCAGGATCTAGTTTTTTGCTTTTTAGTGATTATTGGAGTTTTGTTAAGGAGAGGAAGAACCATGCATCTATTCAAAAGGTATCATGGTGTGTTTATAGCTTCAGCCCAGTAGCGCATTGAAATACCACTATCAATCAACAAAGTTCATGCCATGTCTGCCGAGGCTTATTCATTCTTTCTATAACCATATTTTGTGGTAGGGTCTTAAGGGCTGAAAAATTGTGGTCTATTCTATGTTCAGCACAAAATTCAAGAAATTTTGAGTACTCAAATTTAGTATCATGGCTAGACCTGATGTTCACGATTTTAGAGTTGATTCTTTTGTGAACCAGTTTCATAAAAACCACAAATACATCAAATATATGATTCTTATACTCAAGAAAGAGAGTCCAAGTAAACTTTTATAATCATCAACAATGAAGAACACATATTTTTTTCCTCCTCTACTTTGAACTCGGATGGGTCCCATAGACCCATGTGTAGTAATTCAAGGGATTTAGAAGTACTTCCCTTCTTGGGTTTAAAAGATGATCCGACATGCTTTTTTATTGCACAAATATTTCATGCAGTTCCTTTATTGAACCCAGTCTTAAGTAGGCCAAGAACCATACCCTTAGTAATCAGTTTGTTCAAATGAGATAAGCTAGTATGTCCTAATCTTTTGTGCCATATTAAGTTATTTTTAGCAATTGCACTGAGAGATATAAGATTGTTTCCCAGAGACTCCATAATGTCTGCCTTGTATATATTCTTAAATCTTTTTTCTTTTAGTACCACGTTCCCAGTCTTTGAGTTTGTAATTAGACATTCAACAGAAGTGAACGTCACATTATTTCTTTGGTCACCCATCTGAAACACACTTAGCAGGTTATTTTTTAGACCTAGGACATAGTATACATCTTTAATTGAATGAGAATAAGACTTTCAAACCTTTCTAATTCCAACTATTTCAACTATTTTTCTATTTTCGAAGGCCATAATTGAAAGTCCATGAGTAAGAGTAAATTTTCACGTGTTCCCATAATATGTCTAGAGCTGGCACTCTCTAGATACTAGGGCTTGTTCCCTCTCCTCACCTTTACCTGTAAATATACTTAAAGGTTTGATTTAGTCATCCAAATCTACTTAGGTCCCTTCTTATGAAAAAATGAATGAATCAAGTTTCTTCTGGACCAAGCGGATTTTTTTTTAACCGAATTTGACTAGGTTTTTGTTAGCAAAATATTTATTTTTCAGAATTCCTTTTAGTTGAGTCTGGCAATGATCTCTTGTTTGACTATTTTTACCGCATTGAATACAAAGACTTTCCTGTTATATTTATGTCTGTCGTTTAGGATAAATTTTCTTTTCATACCCTAAGCTATGTCTGCTTGTAGACTGGCTTTCATGGATTTGGAGAAATATTTTTGAAGACTTGGTCCACTTAACATGTTGTTCCAAATTAATTTTTTCTTTTTCAAGGTCCACTTGACATATCCCAAGTTTTTTTTTCAAGTTAATTTCTTTAACACTTTCTTCTAATACAATCTGAAAGGAGTCATTTCACTTTTACCTTTAAGGAGAGAGACAAATTGTTTGTTTTTCACTTTTAAGTTAACAATTGAATTTTTCAGGAAAGTATTTTTATTTTCAAGATCCTTATAGTCAGTTCTCAAAGAAGCATAGTCATTTGTGTCTTTTTAAGAAATCACTATGTGGTATTCCTCAATAAAAATAGACAACATGGATTACAATATTTTCTTAGAGTAAGTGTTGATTTTAGATTTTATGTCTAGAAAATGTACCTCAGATTGTTCCTCATCATCTCTATCTGAATCAAAATTAGTCATCAATGCTGTAATGTTCTCCTTTTTCTTTTTTTCTTGTTCATCATTATCTGAATCAAAAAATTGAATAAGAGATAAGGTATCCTTACTATTTGAGTAATTAATGGCCTGAAGTGTTTGATTTTCAAAATTATCATCATCAGATTCTCGACTTGAAGAGTCACCCATTATTGGCAAGGCTTTCTTCACAGCGATGTCGACTTCATGAGTAGGCATTTTTTATTTGAAGGAATGATGTACTACTTTCTTCTTTCCCTTTCCTTATTTGAATTGTTCCTTTTTTACTCATTCTTCCATTGTGGACAGAATTTTATGAAGTGACTAACTCCTATACTTGCTCATGTTTTATTTTTTCATTATTTCTGGAGACCTGATTCCTTTTTTATGAATTCATACTTTTTTTAAAAAACTTCTAGTCATGAAAGTCATATTTTCTTCCTCAAAGTCAACTTTATCAAAAGCCTTTGAAACCATATTGTTCTCTTTTTTACCACTAGTAATCTCACACTCTTGATTCTACTTGAGCTTATAAGTTATCAAATATCCTATCAACTCATCGAAGGTTAGAATATCCAGATCATGCACTTTAGTAATTGGTTAGACATTACTTTTTCATAATTCTGGTAATTCACTGAGAAGTTTTCAAATTGCCTGCCTAGTGGGAAAAACTGCACTTACTGAGTAAATCTCATTTAGAATTATCGTGAACCTGGTATGCATCTTTGGAATAGTCTCTCCTTTCTTCATCCTGAACAATTCATATTTCCTATTTAGTACATCAATCTGAGATTTCTTCACCTAAATGGTACCCTTATAGGCATTTGTAATGTGTCCGAAATTTCCTTAGCAGTGGAATAGAAAGATATTCTATTATACTTATCAGGACAAATTTCACAAATTATGATATTTTTGTCCTTAACATTATTTTGAACATTGATCTTATCTACTGCATCTAGCTTCGATTTTCCCTTAGAATCCTGTATTTTTCCATCTTCTCCAATCTTAGTAATAATGGTTGGAACATCAAGCATCACATTCCATAAATCATAAATTAAAACCATTATGAAGTTCATTATTCTATTCGTCCACCATTTGTAGTATTGTCCAATGAAGAGAGGAGGTCGAGTTTATGAGGCACCTTCTTGGGATGTTGGTGGGGCAGCCATAGGTCCTTTTCAAGGTGTTAGCCTTAAATTAAAAAGAAAGGCTCTGATACTAATTGTAAAAAATGGCTAACTCCACCACACGCTTTGGAAATCTGATTTAGAGAAACGTAGTAAGAAGTAAACAATAAACTAAACAAAAAAAGCAGACTATGAGAATTTCAACACGAATCTCCGCTAACTTCTCAATATCAATATTTTGGATTAAAACTCAGTAATCTAAAGGACTCACTCAAGTGACTCACCTTAATAGTTCACTCTAACTGTTCTACACACCACTTAACCACTCCAGAAGTCAAACTTATTTTTTGTTAGAAAACCTCACAAACATTTAAGTTCTAACCATAAATAGAACTCATTACAACTCATTAATAGAACTTCTTATTTACAATTGATTTCGACACAAGATTACCACCTAGTAATAGCTTCATATTATTCAGGTTGTTGATTTTTTCTATCTTGCTCCTTCTTGCATTTGTGATTGCTCAAATCTGTGGATGTGCAAAAAGGCTACATATATATTGCCTAGTTTCTTCCTTAAGCTAACAACCCCCTTTTTCGTACAACCCAATTTCAGTAAGGAAACCCGCTAGAATATATCGTTTTACCATAGTTCAAAATATTTATTTGAGTTAGGACTCCTGCTTCTTTTTCATACATTAATTGTGCATTCCTTATTTAGATAATATATTTTCCTGGGCGTCACATAATTAAATTGACCAGCCCAAGAATAATCAAGAACCTGATTTATAGTAACAAAAACCTAGTTCACAAGTCGATCATCAAAACCATAATATTCATAGCTCCTACACTCCATAAATAGGAAGAAGAAAAAGAGAAAAAACAAACAAAAGCAAGAAGAGAATGAGGAAGAAGAACAAAAGCTAAAGAAGTAGTGGAAGTGAAAGAAGAAAAGGAAACAGAACAACTTTTTGTATGATGTTTATTAATACTGATGCATGTTAAATGACAATGAGCAAATAAGACATGTTAAATATTTACATGGTTTGACCACCCTCGTAAGTTTGTATACTCCTTGGAGTCTCTTTAATTATCAGTTAATCATAAAAATCATTAATTATGATCTTTAAAAATTTGCGAGCCTCGCAAAAATAGTAAACAAATGAAATGGAACAATAAGAAAAGGATGTCCTTTCATGGAATGCGTAATTAGCTTTCCATAATCTTCCCATTTTGATAGATCTAACAATTTAGCTATATGCTTATCATCCTAAAATAGATATTCAGTGGCGAGGGACTATATATAAAGGAGTATTATAGCCAATGAAGAATAAAAACTAAAAATAATAATGGAAATCATTTTTTCAAGGATATGTCAATTCATATAATGATCTATCAAAATTGTGGTATCTGTTTGTATTCAATATTTATTCTAATTTTGTAAGTTATAAAATCATATTAGATAAATAAACATATGTAACTAAGATATAATCAGATACGAGTTAACTTCACCTATTGTTTTAAGGTGTTAACATTGTCCTATATTGAAATTTGGAAAAGGTAATGCGTTGTTCATAGGGGTGTTCATGATTTGTTTAAAAATTCAATCAAAGTGATAACTGAGTAAAATTAATTAAACAAATCAATTCTTGTTTAGTGGTAGTTTGGTTTGGGCTTAAAGTTTTTTAAAAGGAAAAAGTATAAAAAAAAATGCAACTAGTAATGTTATATTACAAAATATAGTACACTTTATGTTACATTACCAAATATGGTTCAATTGAACAAAAAAAGAAAGTTACTTTACATCCTTATCCAAATTATGACCCTTTCTTACATCTCTTATTTCCATCTTACAAAGTAAGAAGGGTGACAATAGAAGCTTATTAAGCTGGGAGAGTGACAATATCATCATCTGATAAAGCTACAAAATCTAAAGCATGGTATAAAGAGCAGTAAAAGAAGTAAACATCTAACAACTTTCAAAAATGAAACATAAATAAATAAATGTCACTACTCCCAACACTTCCAATCACCGTCTTAAGCTTCAGTGTATCCCAGCCCATTTCAGAGAGATTCAAGTGAGCCTTAGCATAGTCAACAAAGAAGGCACCTTCATTCATACATATTTCTCAGCAAGGGGATGGAAAGCTGAATTAAAGATGGGAGCCTTGCCTGATGACAACTGCAAAAGCCCTTCTTTTTTTCCACTCAAAAGTTCCTCGAAGTACGAGTTGTCAAAGATGAGGGAATTTGGTGAGCTGAAATTTTGTTTTGAATAAAGAGAGAAGACAAAGTCAATGTTTTTGTATAATAATGTATATGAGTATACTATACACCTCTTGTAATTTTGTATAATGTGGTATATTAGGTATATATATATATATATATATATATATATATATATATATACCTAATAAACATATTTATTCAAATATATACATATGTATACATAATATTTAAACAATTTATCTACATTGTATAAGTGTGTATAAAATGAAGATCTCAGTAGTATTCCATCAATTAATAAAACTTAGTGAACTCAGTTCAAATCAGTTATACAATATGATCAGTAACAGTTCAGTTCAGTATAATCAGTTCAGTATCTATGCAGTTGGGAGTAGGATTCAGCACCGAGTGAACCTAGGGATGAGGACACACACTGTCAGCCAGTAGAGGGTGTAATCCTTAGTAGCAATCCCTACATTCCAAAACTATGTAGCCAGTGTAGGTTAAGATGTAACCCTACAAGTCTAGGGACTATACACATCTCATTTGATTTTTTCTTACTGGAGGGGTTGATGGAAGAGCTCCCTGTCAGAGAGGTTATACTCACAACTTATTTTTATCCTTAGCACGATACTGATACCCTTCTAGCTAGGGTTATAGGTTAGGCCCCACCAGTTCAGTTTTGGGGTATGTCGGTTATATGATTACCTCCCATAGTCTCAGTTTTAGATCCAGTTTCAGTAATAGAACTCAGTTCAGTTCTACAGAAATCCATGACTGTTAGATACAGTTAAATTAGTACAGTGCGAAACCCAGCAAGTTCCATCAGTATCAGGACAGTTAGATACAATCACTCATGCTATCAATATTAAGACTCAGTAATCATGTTATCACAAACTCAGTTAATATTATATTAATTATATAAAACCCATGTCATCAGTATTTAGTTTCAGGACTGTAAGATACGATCAATCAGACCAGTTCTTCATAATCAGAACTGTCAGAAATAGTTATTCCTTTATTAGTAATATGACATTAGTTCCTCAGTATTCAGTAGTCCCAGTCATTCAGTATCCCAGTATTAGTACTCATATATTAGTAAATCCATGAATAAACATTGTGCATACCTATACTAGTATGTGGTCTGAAATATGTAAAATTAAGTTAAAATATAAAGTTTTGTTGTATTAATTTGATGGTCATGCCTATGCCCTAAGTCATGCATCCTAGGTGTTGATAAAATGCCTAAGAGAATAGAAATTATGCATTATAGCTTAATTGTGACCCAAGTGATAAGTGTATGCTTTACCCTATGACTAAGAATGACTTCCATGATATTGTATGCATTATGAATGGTTGAGGGAATGTCCACGAGATTAGGTTGATGAAAGTATGACATGTTTATATACAAATTCATTCATGTACAAGACTATGATAACCATGTACTTCATGAAATCCCCAAATTAATGTATTATAAATTATTGATATTGGCCATGTGTTCAAGAAGTGTCATGCCCTGTCAGTTTGATGCTATCGAGTCCTGGGGATACTTGCACCCGACAATTTAGCTGTGTGCCTAAAGCCAGTGTCATGTTTTCACGATACTCTCAGTCAAACCATGATTATTAGAATTGAGTCAGTTTCATAACTCAAGAAAACTCAGTAAATTTAGTATCAGTCTAGTCCTACTCAGTAATCTCAGTTACCTCAGAGGTCTCAGTAACATCAGTACTCAGTAATCTTAGTAACCTCAGTATTTCCAGAAATCTCAGTAACTTTAGTACTCTCCGTCAGTCCTCAGATCTCAGTAGTTTTTTGTCAATCAACGAAACTTAGTGAACTCAGTTCAAATCAGTTATACAATATGATCACTAATAATTCAGTTTCGTATAATTAGTTCAATGTCTATTCAGTTGGGAGTAGGATTCAGCACCGAGTGAACCTAGGGATGAGGACACACACTGTCAGCCAGTAGAGGGTGTAATCCTTAGTAGCAATCCCTGTATTCCAAAACTATGTAGCCAATGTAGGTTGAGATGTACCCCTACGAGTCTAGGGACTATACACATCTCATTTGAGTTTTCCTTACAAGAGGGGTTGATGGAAGAGCTCCTTGTTAGAGAAGGTATACTCACAGCTTGTTTTTATCCGTGGCATGGTACTGACACCCTTTCAGCTGGGGTTACAGGTTGGACCCCACCAGTTCAGTTTTGGGGCATGTCGGTTAGATGATTACCTCCCACAGTCTTAGTTTCAGATCTAGTTTCAGTAATAAAACTCAGTTCATTTCTACAGAAATCTAGGGCTGTCAGATATAGTCAAATTAGTACAGTGCGAAACCCAGCTAGTTCCATCAGTATCAGGACTGTCAGATACGATCACTCATGTTATCAATATTCAAACTCAGTAATTATGTTATCACAAACTCAATTAATATTATATTAATTATATAAAACCCATGTCATCAGTATTTAGTCTCAGGACTGTCAGATACGATCAATCAGACCAGTTCTTCATAATCAGAAGTGTCAAAAACAGTCATTACTTTATTAGTAATATGACATTAGTTCCTCAGTATTCAGTAGACCCAGTCATTCAGTAGCCCAGTATCTGTACTCAAGTATCAGTAAATTCACGTTATCAGAATTCATGAGTTAGCATTATCACGATCTCAGTTATAGTTACGTATTCATAGATGTATTCTCACGTTTATGTTATACAGTCAGTTAATATTGTTCATCCATATGAACTCTTGCATTTAGCCTACCTCACTTGCATACCAGTACATTCAAAGTACTGACGCATTTGCGCTATGGTATTTTATACCATAGGTTTAGAAGTACGAGCTCTCGAGCATCCTTAGTAGATCAGATGCTCAGCAGCCAGACTAGCAGTGAGTCCTCATCATTTGAGAATAGCATGATTATTTTATGACTTTATTATTTCAGTAGTTCGGAGTTAGTTGGGGGACATGTCCCATCAACTCCACAGTTTTTAAAGAGTTTAGAGGCTTTCAGACTACAGTATATTTCAGATAGTTTATCTCAGTTTTGGGTATTGTCATACCCCACTACAGATATTGCTTTATATTCAGTATTAGTTCAGTTTTGAACCTTATGGCCTTACAGCTTATATTCCACATACTTATAATGTATTATTCAGTGCTCAGTTATAAATATCAGTCATGGGTTAGCTTGTGGTCCTTTGGAGTCATGAGCATCGTGTAGCATTCTGAGTACCAGATTCAGGGCGTTACATGAAATCTCCAATTATGGCCCAAGGAATGTTCATATTTTGCGCCAGGATTCTCAGATCAGTCCACAATGGTTTTCTTTGCTCCAGTGAATTAAATTCATAAATGACTATGAGGTAGCATTCTGCATCCTTTTTCTTATTCTTAACCAGGCAGTGGATCAATTATGCAGATACACTCATTGGTTGCACATCATAACTATTATATCCCATACTAAATTCGTCCATTACTACCGTAGTGATAATTGTGCAGGTTGCCCCAGCCAGGAACTATATTGTTGAGGACTTTTTGCATATGTGGTTGTTTGACACTTGTTTCAATCAAGCCTCTAGCTTAACTTTTTTCATTTTATAGAACTTTCTTAACCTTCTTTTGTTTGTACCTCTTATTTACAACACGTACATTCCACACTAACAATGTTATATTGATTGAACATATCTCCCTTTATCAGGAGAGAGGTAACTAGTGGAACCAACTTGACTATTAAGACTCAAGAACTTGTTCCTGGTAGGTATATCACCGAGCACAGGAAAGTTTTGCTAGAGTGAATTTAGGACTGCTACACTAAAATTTACCTTTATCAGGTTGCTCCTTCACACTACTAGGACGCTCCTTAGCCTCAGTTTTGGTAAGTGAATTTATTTTCTCTGGAATAACCTGCACATCCTCAGTACTTGGAGCTTTTTGTGGACTAGCAGGCTGGTTCCCAGGTGGGTTTGCTATTTGCGTAGGGAGTTTTTTTCATTGAGTCACAACTTTTCTTCTTATTTGATTGGCACCTCGTCTGTGAGATATTTCTTGTGGCTGCTTGGGTGCGAGGGCACACTTATGCCCAATCATTTGGCATACTTTGAAAAACAATGGCTTTCACTCATACACTATAATCTATTGAAAGGATCCTCCGCTAGGATCCATGACAGTGATTTCATCAGGCATATTGCGTGTAACATTAACCTCGATCAATATTCTAGCAAAGGATACCCGAGTTTGTTTCGCAGTGCATTCATCCATAAACATAGGTTTCCCTATAGAGCTAGCAATTCTACTCAATGAATTGCAACCCCAACAGTTCATAGGGAGTTTAGGGAATTTTGCCCACAGTGGAATCTCAATAGGGAATTCCTGATTGAAGTCAAATTCAGCACTTCAGGGTTGAATAATGAGAGGTCTGTAGTTGATAGTACAGGGTCCATTTATAAGTACAGTCTGCATATCCTCTGTGTTACTAAATTTTACAATGAAATATCCTTCTTCATGCTTATAAATAATGGGTTCAGCAACATTTCAATTCATCTTAATGAATCGCACCATTGTATTATATCCTGGGCAATCCCCTATAGCATAAACAATAAGGGCACTCTTCTATTTCTGGGTTTCCAGATCTACTGCATCCTTCTCAAGTTAAATGACCACCTTACCATCCACAAGTTTGGGGGGTATGTTTGGTTTGATGTAAATAATTAAAGAAAAAATTTCACATATAGCCAACTTATACCTCTCTTAACCAACTTTTTATAGTTTGTTTGGCCAAACTTATAAAATAAGCTTATTTTGATAAGTATTTTTTTCAAAAGTGCTTTTCAAGAAAGTACTTTTGGTGAGAAGTAGTTTGTGTTTGGTCAATGAATTTAAAGAAGTGTTTTTGAGTAGCAACTAGTGTTTGACCATACTTCTAAAAGTGCATTTATGTATATTTTTCTCAAAATTGCTTTTTTAAAAGAGTGCTCTTGGAGAGAAGCTACTATCTTTAGCTTATGAAAAATGGATTCTACTACTCCTCAGAAACACTTATTTTCTCCCAAAAGATTGATTAATCACCTCAACTTTTCAAAATAAGCACTTTTAAGAAAAGAAGCAATTTTGCAAAGAAATTAGCTTGGCCAAATAGGATATCAGTCTAAGTTTTAATAAGTACATTTTATAGATTTTAATTAGTGATTAAATGTATTTAGGACTCTAATATAAAATAATAACTTTTTTTACTATTTAATTTATATTTAGAGATAAAAAAAGGAAAGGGGAGTGGTTCACTTCCTTTATTCTCGCCAACATATCTTTTTCAAATCATTTGTTTCTTCCCTTTCCATATGGATTGTTATATCTCACCTTTTAATTTTTAAAATACAAAAATAGGATTCAAACTAGAACTCTTCTGAATTCTTTGTATGACGTTAGAATTTAAAATATAATTTTAATGTATTTATCCATGAAAACTAGCTATTAATAGAAATACAAATGTAAAATTGATACAAATGAAAATTAGCTCTGAATTTAACATTCAAATACAAATACAAATACTTACAACTCAAATATTCAGGATAAATACAAATTGATTCAAATTCAAATGTAGAAAATTAATACACATTCAGATAATATGTATAACTATAAAAACTCAAATGTATACAAATTCAAAATATATGTGAAATAAATATATCAAAATAAATACAAAAACACAAACGCATTTATAGAAATAAACAAATAAATTTACTTTATGACTAAATATAATTTATACAAAGTATCTTTGAGTTATATACAAATACATGATTGTTGTATAACTCTGAGCAATATATAAATATGAACCAATATATTTTAGGGGGATTGAATTGATTATAGAAACATGAGTTTAATTAGTTGATTTAATAGTGAACAAGAAAAAAGATTATCAAGGAGCGTGAATAGATTGACCTTGAAACAACAACAATTAATTACTCTTGAATCGAATCATTGTTCACAATCCAGGATTTTATTTTCTCATCAATTCAATTCTCGTTCATATTTTTTCCCCCAGGATTCTATTTTCTCACCAATTCAATCCCCGTTCACATTTTTTTCTTTTTCTTATCAATGAATAGATCTCTTTACTTGTATGACTTAGATGTCTCGTATTTCTAAAAAAAGTGATTCGATTGATGGAATTTGGTATGAGATTGATGATCTTTATTAGATTTATATTCCAATCTTTCTTCTTAGAACATGTTGATTTAACCCCATAAACAGGACAAAGCATGTTTCCGCCAAAACAGAACCTAATATTTCTTCTAGAGAATCTCCTAATTGTTTCAGAAAAACTAGAAAGAGATTCTTTAACCAGAAAAAACTCGGTTCAGATGTAGGATACGTATCCAAAAGTTTTCACATTATGCAAATTAAAACCTAATTGTACAATTAATATGTACATTGTATATATATATGTGTGTGTGTGTGTGTGTGTGTGTGTGTGTATGTATATATATGTATATATTTGTATATATCTGTATATACTAGCATATGACAACTGTCTAATTGTATATGATAGTTATTTGTATACATATATACGTCAAAAAATTGACATGGTATACATACTTGTGTGTAACTAATAGAAAAAATGATATATGTATATCTATTATATATGCATTCATACAATATACATTTATGTTCATACAAGATACCTTCGAATCATTCACAACATCATTACTCTCCCCTTTGGAATGAGAATTCTTGGAACCTTTTTCCTTTAGTTTATACAAAATACTTATAACAGATTATACACACTAGGATATACCTAATATCTAAAAGAAGAACAAACAAATTTTATACAAACTAAGTTCAAAACAGACAGTTTGGTTATATACAAACATATGATAGTTGTATAATATAAATAAAAAAACTATTTATAAAACTTATATGTATATTTTATATGTCTATGTATATGTATATGTCAACACATGACAACTTTCTAATTGTATATGATGGTTAGTTGTATACATATATGCAAATATCAAAAAAAATTGACATGGTATACATACTTTTGTGCGTAACTAACAGAGATTTATATACATACATGCATACATACATACATACATATACATACATATATTTATATATATATATGTATATATATATATATATATATAATGTAATAAATATTGAGTAAATCATAAAAATATAGTCAATATAACAAAACCTACCAATTGTTTCTACTTTTCAAAGAAAAAGATTGAAAAAAATGGTGAAAATTTTAAGAAGAGAGAGAAAAATCAAATAAATAATAAAGGATATGTAAGATCAGTGCATACTAAAAAGTGGCTAATTTTTTAAAATAAATCAAAAAATAAAATTAAGTGCCCAATTAAGTCAACCAAAATTTAAGCTAATTAGATGGGAGGGTTTAATTGCATGTTATACAAGCTATCATATTTGTATATGAGGGCCAACTTAAATAATAATTTTTTAACTAATTTTTTACTATGTCATGTAATTATTTTAAACATTAATAATAATAGATAATTAAGAACCTTTTTTTTTATCTATGCTATGCAATTTTTCCAAAATTAAAAGATTAAACTAAATTGGTTTAGTTTTTGTTTTAACAAATATTGACTCATACTGAGCCATGAACACCCATAATTCTTATCTATGATTTTGATCAATTATATTTTCACCTCATAAATTTTTAGTGTTGATTTAGGTTTACAACAATAAAAACATACTCATTATAATCTCATAAGTGAGATAGGTTGAATGTATTCAGACCCTATCCCTACTTTTATACAATAGAGAAATTATTTTCGATAAATTCTTCAGCTAAAAAACGAGTAATAAGAAAAGCATTGAAAGAAAAATAACGACAAACATTATTAAGATAAACAAAACAATCAAAGTAGTAGATGGTCGTAAAAATGAAGACTAAGATACCACATAAATACTAATTGAGACTACTAAACTAAAAGAAGATTAGAAGAAGAGAATGGCTTCTTGCTTTTCCCTCGTAAAAGTACTACAACACATGATTATCTATTACCCTTCTTCCCTACACTACAACATAATGCATATAGAGCTACAGAATATGTCGCAACTAAATATGAAAATTTTCGTGGGTAAACACTTTAGCCACAAATTTTTTCGTAGCATTCATAGCAAGAAGTGGCTAAGGACTAAAATTTACAACTATAAAAATTACTGTTATAGTCGTGATACTAAAAATTTTCTGATACGAAAGATATACTTATAGCAAATAATTTTATTCTTTTGCCACAACAAATAAAATCTATAACAATTTTTATATTGTCACAATATGGTCTACTGTGGCAAATGACTAGATTTGTTACTTGTATTTAGCTACGAGTTAGAAATTTTATATATATCAATTGAACTATTTGCCACAAACACTTTTATACATGGATAAGAATTCATTCTTTTAGCCACGAAATACATAAATTATAGATTTAAAAAAAAATTGTATGAAAAGTAAAAAATGCATAATCATATTTTTGGTAATATATAATTTGTGACTAGACTATAAAATTTCAATATTACTATAAATTGAAGATTACTGCCATAAGCATTATTAATCAAAAGAATTCATGTAATATAACTAAAATTAAACATTAAATTCAAAAATAAATTTCAACAATTTCATTATTACAAATAAAAGAATTTTCACTAGCTTTGTTCGTCATAATGTTACATAACATATCTACAAATTCATTTTTGAGATTTCAAAACAATTGTCAAGTAACATATAATTGTACTTTACAATTTTGAGAATAGTCACAACATATAATTCTTTTAAGATAATATCTAATTTGAGTCCAAAGCAATGTCCCCCTCTATCTCTCTTTCAACAATCTTGAACTACACCTTAACTTGATCAATATTCATACCAAGTTGTTGTTTATATGCTATTTTTTCACCAATACACCTATCAATAATGGTAAAATATATTAGCATCAAGGAAATCGAGACCAATGATTATATATGCAAGTGTATGCGTATATAAAATTTCAAACAGAAAAAATATGTCTTAAATAATTCTTTTACTAAAATTTTTAACAATTACTAACAAGAAAAGGTGCAAAGCAATTAAAGAAGTAAATAAACTATTACACTTTATAAACTTCTTAAAACTTGTATTTATAGATCTTGAATTTCAGTACAACAGTAGTAATATATACCCAATATAATCTCATAAATGAGAGAGGTCAATTAAAATATTAGTATTTTAAAATCTACACAAGCAAAAATTATCTGTACTTAGAGAATTTTACATTGTAAGACCTACAAAAAGAAAAAATTAATTAGAAAAATATCACATAAAAATTTCAAATCAAATTAGAAATTGAGATAAGATAAGGAAGGGTGAGGACGAATGGAAAGGGGAGAGAAAGTAAAGCGAAGGGGGAACAACAATGGAATGGGGAGAGGAGAAAGGAATATGGGTGTTTATTAAGTGGAAAGTGGTTTTAGGTTATTTAATTGAACTAGTATTTGTTCCCGCTCGATGCGCGAAAAATGTTAGGGGGAAAATATCATAAAAATTATTATTTATATGTTTGGCCATATTAAAATTTTTATTATTTTATTATCAATGAAATTTAAATAACTCGATCCAAGCATTTATAAGAAGGTCAGTAAGGTAGTAAAATTATTTTTTCCATCTTTAATTTTCTTATACATTTTATGTTACCTGAATTTAGAGTTTATTTAAATTAACTTATTTTAAGTGTTTTTATCAAAATAGTTTAAGCATTTTTGTAGTATTTGTGTAAAATAAAAGTGTTTTAAATACTTGTTGTAAACCTATAGAAAAAAATATGTCAAAAAAATCATAAGTTGTAAGCCTAATTTATAGCTTTTGACTTTTAAGTAGTCCGGCTATTAAAGTTTATTAATAAATCCTCATTTTCATTGGTTGAATAGAAAGATTCTTATCACTTACTAAATGATTATCTATTATTTTCTTATTTTTTAAGTTAATCATAGTAAATCATTAAAATCATTACTTAAAAATAATTTTTTTAAGACTAAAATTCTGTTTATCTTTATAGCACGCTAGATACTGAACTCATAACCCTCACCAAATTAGCAAATCTCACAAGTAATAAGTAAAGTTAGCTATTTTTATTGTTTCTTAGTAACAGCTAACCATTGTCTGTAAAATTACATTAATGAGAAAATGATTGTCAAGCTCAAAGATGTCAATTAACTCTTATTTTCTATTAGATTGTCATATGTTTATATTGGTCAAATGCTGAAACTTTAATGAAAGCAAAATTACAATACAAAGAAAGAAACGCGAAGCAACATGAATTTGAAATTATATTTACTGTTTGTTGATTATACTTTGGACATTCACAGAAATCGTTTTTGAAGATTTGATTAATACCTAAAATATTTTGCTTTACAACGTGCTTGAATATATTTCATCTCTCATCAAAGTTCGTTGTTAACTATTTATTTTCATGGCTTGAGTTCAACACAAAGAAGAATAAATTTGCATCAATTAAAAGTTGAAAATTTCCTCCAAAACTCACAATAAAGTATCAGTTTCAATTCGAACAGGCCTCTTATATAAATTCAAAAATGGGAAAAGGACAGAAACGATACTTCAAATTAAACTATTTCCATAAAAATGGTCATGGAATTTAAATTCCACTTTCTAGCCTTTTCAATTTACTGACTTGTTCTATACCGTTTCTACACACCTTCTATACAGTTTCTATACATATCTTATACATATAAGTATTCTATACGAAAATTATACAGTTTTGATACACAATTTATACAATAACTGTACTTTTTTTTTTTTACATGTTTTATACAATAATTATATTATTTTCATACACTTTCTATATATTTTTTTATATATATTTTATACGTATACATATTTGATAGAACTATACAACTTCTATACATATATCTTATATAGAGACATATTCTATTTAACAATTATATTATTTTTATATAATTTAATTATTATTTATAAACAATTAAAAAAAATAGAATATTTGATCAGTTAAAAAATTTATAGCACAAAAAAAAATTAAAATATTTTTAAAAGGACCGAATTGCCCAAGTTGAATACTATATCAGTATTGTATATATCTTGTATCAGTATTGTATATAGATTGTTTATGGACTACGTAGGCTAAAATGACCCAAATTAGAAAAATGCTATAAAACAAAAATAGTATATCCGACTGGCCAGTTTTTAGAAAGTTTTCAAACTTGGGCTATTTTTAAAAAAAAAGTGCTATAGAGTATCATTTTCCTTTTAAAAAAAATCCTTAGCGTCATTCCATTTCTAAGAAGTAAAATATAAATTATCACAAAAATGTCAAACTCATTTGAAAATTAGCCACAACTGAAAAAATTAATAAAAGTTAATTAAAATATAGTAAGACCAAAAAAATTTTAATATACTCTTTAAAAAAAACTGACTAAGTTGACTGATTTATGAAAAATATCGTGTTAATTTCAATATATTATCCAAATCATAAATGCACATTTCAGTATATTATCAATAAAATAGAGAGAAAATATCCAAGTTAACATAAATACATTTCAATATATTGTCAATTTTATGAGAAAGAAGGGATATCCTTTCAAGGGTGATTATCAATATATCGTTTGGTGTGAGGTATAAGTAATCCAAGGGATAAGTTATCTCGGGATAAAATAAAAGATCACTTAAATCCCTTGTTTGGTTGGAGGGATTAATCTATGGTGGGATAACTTATTCCACCATTTTTCCCATAGTGATGAGATAACTTATCCCATATACATGGTGGTATAAGCTATCCTAGGTAATCCCGGAATAACTAATCCCGGTATTAGTTATCCCGAGATAACAATTTCCAGTGAAACATTTCGTAAACAGGTCATTATGCATACATGCCAGTTAATAGCTGAACAATATCGTGTTGGAATTTAATTTTCATTTCTTTTAATTATCATGATAATTTGAGATCTTAAAATCCTAATTAATTTACATTTTTAAGGACATATGTTAGTATGTTAGGTTTTGCTTAACATATATAGGTCCAATATATATAGGCTTTCTTGTAACTTTTAAGGAGGCATAATGCACCCCAAAGCAATTCATGTTGTTCAATTTAATCACTCTTCTTAATTCCTACAAAGAACCTGTTGAATGTCAAAATCACTCTAAGATTATAATTAAGACCTCAAACTAACATTGTATCCATTGCAATTACAATTATACTATAGGATCACAAAAGGTCCTATGCCATAGCTGTAGGATTTCATGTATTTAATATACGTAAATCAAATTTAAAAGTTCAAAGGAGACGAATAAGTGTTATTTACAAAAAATAAATTAACCTTACCAAAATATGCTTGCTTTTGGTGTAGAAGAGAGTTTCCTCAGAAAATGGTTGAAGGACATTGTCGAAGACGTTGATGGGTTTTTGAAACAAACTCCCGTAAAAGGTGAGAAAAGAAGAGAGTAGAAGTTATAACTACTTTGAATTTAAAAGGCTAGTTACAAATTATTTTAAGTTGAAAATTTATTATTAACTATCTATAATATTTACAAATATTCAACTCTAATTTTATCATTAGTATTTATTTACAAATAAAAATTGTTTTAAGTTTAAAAAGTTAATGTTTTATATATATATATATATATATATACATATATTTATACAACAACAACATACATACCCAGTGTATTCCTACCTAGTGGGGTCTGGGGAGGGTAGAGTATACGCAGACCATACCACTACCTCAAGAAAAGTAGAGAGGCTGTTTCCGATAGACCCCCGACTTAGGACCAATAACAGTATAACCAATACTTATATATATATATATATATAGTAATTAGATTTACTCATCTAGTGTTTTATCAATGAATGAAATAATATATTTTATACTAATAGTGAAGCCTTATTAGTAAACTAAAATATTGAATTTTCTTTCATTATTCAATATATTTAATTTGGTTTTGGCTTTAAAATCTGCATTTCTTTCAAATTTAGAAAGTGTGTGTCAACTGTCAAGGACGTGGAGGGAAATGAGATAATGGGGTTATTACATAAAGTATGGTGTAGTTAGATGAGAAAATTAAAGGAAAGGTGTCTTTTAAGTCTTGAATGAAGGATTGGTGACATTGACCAACAGATAGGGTCAAACATCATTAGGAAACTTGATTAAGTTAATTGTGGACTTGATTAATATTTTCAAAACTTTCTAATCTTTACAAAAATACAAATCAACCTAACCCACACCTCTCTTCAATCCAAATCAACCACTCTCTCCTCTCTCTCCAGCTTCTCTCAACTCTCTCCCAACCAACAGTTCTACAAAATTTCTCCCTTCAACCCCCGACGACTTCTACCTCCGGCGATAAATAGTTGGGCTTCGAGTTCCCTTCTTCAATTCAATCAACCTGTCTATCATTCCTCTCTCGACAGCTTCTCTCAACTCTCTTCCAACCAACTGTTCTATAAATTTCTCATTTCAATCCTCGGCAACTTCAACATCCGACTATAAACAGTTGGGCTTCGAGTTTCTTTTTGACTTCAACCTTCAATTGAAGTGACAGCCTTGCTCTCCAGCCACAACAGTTTCAAATTCTTCATCATTCCTTTTCTTCTTTCACAGGTAAAAATTTATGGCCTTTTTAGTTTTGAAGAAAACGAGGAACTTGAGCCAACTTCTCTTATAGTATTGGTTAACAATTTCAATATTTGTTGCACTAATTTGAAATGCGGTCTGAAATGGCTTTTTTATTGTTTGTGTTTATAAAAACAAAATGACAATTTGGTTTGATTTATTCTGTTCTTGTTCTTGGTAAAAATAATGAAATTGTTGTTTTTTGTTAAATAAAATCGTGCTACTGTTTTTTGTTTCCTCCGACAGATTACCCATCTGGTGCAACATATTAACTATCCGATGCAACAAATTTATTATATGATGCACCAAATCAACCATCTAATGCACCAGAGAAACCATCATATTACAATTCTAATGCAACAGATTAATAATCTGATGCAACAGATTAACTATCTGATGCAACAGCTTTACCATATATTGCAATAGATTAAGCATCGGATAAAAACCTGATGCAACTAATTAACCATCTGGTGCAATAGAAGAACCATAAGATTAATGATCTGATGCAATAGATGAACCTCCTGTTGGATAAAATCCCATCAACTCTTCCTAAAGGAAATGTCCAAGACTTGATTTTCCAACTGATCATTCATCTGCCGCGATAGACGACCCTATGTTAGAAGAAATCTAAACAATATTGACCATTGATAACTGTTCCAATAGATCACTCTTTTGTTGCAACAGATGTGTGACCTATTGCACAGACCATTCATCTTTCTCAACAGATGAGTGATATGTTTTGTATTATTGCAACAGATTACTCAACTGTTGCTGCAGGTTAGTTAACTGCTCTGACAAATCACTCATATATTACAACAGATGTGTGATCTGTTGCACAAACCATTTATCTTTCTTAACAGATGAGTGATATATTTTGTATTATCGTAATAGATTATTTAACTATTCCAATAGATCACTCATATATTACAACAAATGATGTCACAACAGTTGTGTGATCTGTTGAACAGACCAGTCATTTGTCTTAAAAGATGAGTGATATATTTTGTATTATTGTAACAGATTACTCATCTGCTGTAATAGTTTATTTATATGCTACAACAGATATACTACCTGGTGCAACAGATCGGTGATCTGTTGCAACTGTTATTTTACTATTTTGCTTGTTTGATTTACTGTTATTCTTTTTTAATGATGCATTAATCAACAATAATATATTATTTTATGCTCCTGCTAATTTTAGATAATATGGTTCTCAAAAGAACAAAAATCGAATCAAGTCTAAGTAAAGGAACAAGTGAAAAAGCTAGGCTACATCCACCACTCTATGAGCTTGCTTTACAAGCGTTATCTCAATCGAGAGCAGATTATGATGAACATAGGGAGGAGGGATGTTTCAAAAGAGATAATGCATATGCTAATAGCCCTTCCATCGAAGAGCTGGTCAAAGCCTTCAGCATTGATTGTTATCCTGTGAGAATGCAGTGTGATGGTGCCACAGATTTAACCGATTATTTCGTGGTTAAGTCAGCCATGGGGAAATATTTCGACGCCTTCAGAAAAATACTTCGAGAATAAAAATTAGATGCTAATTTCAGGGACAGCTACTTTGGGAAATATCTTGATTTGTCGGAGGACAACAATGCTCGTTTCCAAATAAAAATGGTATATGAACTACTCAAGCGTAGGTTTATGTATGAAAACAAAGATAAGATGGATGAGGTGTGGATAAATTACTGTGGCATGCCTATTTATTTTGGTTGGAAGGAGTTTTCCATAGTTACTGGACTAAAATATTATCCTCCTTCTTAAGTTATACCTATTCTAACCCAAAAAAAGCACCCCACACAACCAAACAAGGCAAAGGCAAGTCGTGTGATCATGATGACCTGGTGTCCGTTGTTAGTCCAAGCTTTAAAAACAAAAATTTAATAGAAGCGTTGAAGGGTAAAGGACTTTCAAAGAATCACAAGCAGTCATTGTGCTTGGTTTGGTTTGTACATAATATTCTTTGGGCGAGAGACGTTAACAACAACATAAGCCTCGATTTAATAAAGTTCTTCGAAGATCTTGATGCGTTTAACAGCTAACCTTGGGGGTATGAAAGCTTCAAAATGACTGTCAAATATTTGTTAACTCTATTAGTGCCAAAGACAGTCAACTTATATGGCTTCCTATGGGCTTTCATGGTAAATGTTTCTTTCTTCTATTATGATATCATTCATTTTTTTTCGCACAATAATGATTTTGATTTATTCGCATTATTTTATAGGCTTGGGCATTTGAAGCCATTCTCTTATTTGAGACAACAAGTGAACTACCGGGAAAAAATTTTCTATCCAAGAGTCTTGAGATGGTTGTCAGCCAAAACTGATAAAAGTGCAAAATTTTTTGATCTCTTCAACCCCCGAAGGATGCAGTAAGTATAATTATAATTATTTTTTTAATTAATGATTTTTTTTGAATGATCTAATCATCATTCTAATATATGTCATGATTTATGTTAGATTGTGCATCCGTCGCTAGTTCCGACCAATCGAGAGTTGAAGATGTCATTTTTTCTTATTTTAAGGTCTGTGCAAACTTTATCAGACCCTAAGATCATCGACAGAATAAAAATGGAATTGTTTGGAGCAACAACCATTACAGGAAAAATAATTTTGGAGGGTGGGCTTATTGTTGTTGTTGATGATCTTAGTGGTGATGGAGCTGTTGGTAGTGGTAGTGGTGCTGCTGGTGGTACTAATGATGCTCCTCTTACAGTATTTAAAGCAAACCATTATGAGTATGCTCATACTGGTTATACAGACTTTGCCTCTCCCAGCGAATGTTCGTCATGCAAATGTCAAGACTGCAGGGCAAAACATGATATAGTGATTAATGCTATTAATGCATTAACTGCTTCTGTAAAGAAATTGACATCTAAGAGGGGTCTCATTTTATTAAAGAGGATTTTATTTCTATCCACTTCATTAGAGATTAGGGCTAAGAGGAGAAGGAGAGTGATTTCAAGGGCATTATCAAGCATCCAAAAAATCAAAATTCCAACTCCTCTGTTTGTGTGTTGCACTGAGCAACATATAATGTCCAAAGGAGAGCAGCACGAGTTGAAGAAGGTGAATATATTTATGTCTTCCAACTGACAAAACAAACAGACACATATCTATTTCAACAGATGACACATCTGCTGAAAATTATCAAACAGATATATACATCTATTGTAACAGTTGACTAACCTGTTGCACCAGATACTTTATCTGGTGCAACATATGTTGTCTATTTTAGCAAATCAAATAGCTCTTCGTACCGCTGTTATTTGTACCAACAAACGACTTATTTGCTGCAACAAATGATTCATGTGTTGCAACAGATGGTTCATCCGTTGGAAATTATCACACAGGGTCCCCCTCATGTAGAAATTTGTCCCAACAGTTAATTCATTATTGCAATAAAAATACAATTTACTTGGGACAATTTAAAATGGGAGAAAGTCCTATTTGATTTGCTAGAAGAGATGAGTTATCCTTTTTCATTTTATTGTATCTCCATGATTAGCATTGACCAATCCTGTCTTTCCAGGTAGATGTAGAAGAAGCTACTGCTGAACAACATTGACAATATGCTACTCTTTTTATGAAAATACGAAAAATAGAAAGCGCAGAAACCGTACATAAGCGACAATAAAGATCCACGACGAGCAAAGCCGAATTCCATAGCACCGAATAAAGAACAACTTTCTCATACTGAGTAGATCTTTATAGCTTGAGCTTTTCAAATCAAAGCAATCCTTGGCAGTATACTTAAGTTGTTGTTGATGTATTTGTTAAGATCTGCACCCATAATGATTTTTTTATATTTCATTTATTCGTTGACTTATTTCAGCTAATTTATGAAGGGTTTGATTTATTTTATTTTGACTACGAATTTTATTTATTCCTTAGCTTTGAACTTATAAATTGAAAAGGAATACTAGATTCAAATATTGCAATAGATAATGTATCTATTGCAACAGATGACACATCTATTTGAAAAATCGAACAGATTTATACTTATGTTGCAATAGATAGGTGATCTATTGGAATTTATCAAACAGGTCTTTCCACTGTTGCAAAAGATGAACTTTAGATAAAAACATCGAGATAATGCAACAGATGACCAACCTATTGCAACAGATAAACTATATGTCAGAACAGGTAGGATAACTGTTAGAACGGATGGAGAATCTGTTGCATTATAAAAATTCAACTTTTGTTGGACATAAAAAATTGTCACTACGTGTAAAAAGGTTAAAGTGAATTAAATTGAAATAAAAAAGGCGCAACCCATCGACGGTGTTCAGTTCAAAAATCTAAAATAAAATAGCCATCAAGTAGACAGTGTTCATTTTAAACACGTAAAATAAAATAGGCATCAAATGTGTCAGTGTCAGTCTGGCACATTTCGCTGACTTGCCGTCACTTGGCCCCCAACGATCATTTTTTCCCTCCATTGTCTTAGATATTTATCTTCCTCATAAAATATAACCCTAAATTCCCAAATCTTCTTCTTTATCGTCATCTTCTTTTATCTATTCAAATTATTTCTTTCCTTTTTTTCAATTGAGCTTGACAATGTCGAGCACATCTTCCACTATTTTTTGTGATAAAGATTTTTGATATTGTAAGTGTGGTTATAAAGCTCTGTTAAAGACTTCTTGGACTCAACAAAATCCAGGTCGTAGGTTTTTTACTTGTAAGATTTCAAAGGTAATATTTTTTTATTTAATTAATTGGTTAACTATTAACTTGTAATTTTTTTGTAATTGTGTTCACTTTTTTTATAGAAATTGGTTGGATGCAATTACTTTGATTGTTATGAAGAACGACACCCTTCACAAGCAAATTGTATAATCTGGAATTTGTTGAACCAAGTCAAGGCTTCTGAAGAGAAACAAAATCGAGCAAGAAGATACTACATTGTTGCCATTATTGCTACCAGTTTGGTGTTGTTGGGCACATAGATATTCAAGCCTAATTGCTGAAATTTTCATGGTGGTGTGTATATTTGCTACTGGTTTGGTGTTGTCGAGCACATGAATATTCAAGCGTAACTATTGGAAAATATCAAAAAGATTTAGGCATATGTTGTAAAATTTAGGTCATCTGTTAGAAATTATCAAACAGGTCTTTCCACTGTTGCAACATATTAGACTTAGATTATTAGATTATTCATAGAAATAACATCGTCGTAATGCAACTGATGATCAACCTATTACAACAGATAATCTATCTGCTAGAACAAATTAAAGATATTTCATAAAAGATTTACAATCTAATCTATTTCATTATAAAAAACTCAACTTTCATCAAAAAAAATTATTTCCTACATGTACATGTAATAAAGTGAAGGGTGACTTAAAATTAAAAAATTTTATTTCACAGGCTCTTCTATATACTAAGGATTCAAGTGTCCATTTAGTACCCTATAAGCCCAGTCCTCTTGTAGGTTTGCCATAGCATTTTCACACAAAAAAGTTATTGGCTCAGCCATTTTTATGTCGGTCAGCAAATATTCGATGTGTGCAAAAGCGTGCGAGCCACTCGCTTTAGCAACAACATCTTTTGGAAGGATCATTCCCCTGTTTTGACCTTTAAAATCCCATGATTTCTTCATCAACACTTCCTTTGGCAAATGATTCATCAGTTTACTCTCCCTTAACAAGATGGGCAACAGCACCATCAGTGGCTCCACGAGGAGAAAAAGATCAAAATCATCGACGAGAGGTACGTTGGAGTCATCAACATTGATCTTTCCCTCCTCGAGTAGTATCTCAACAACCCGATAATGCATGTCATTCACGCTAATGACTGCAAGAATCCTTTTTGCCTCAGTCCAGCTCTTGCCGTGTGGATTTGGCCTATCCCCTCTAACATATTTTAACATTTCTTCTTCATCCAAGACCAACGTAGGAACTAGGAAATCAAGTCCCACGCTAAGGGCTGATGCCTCTCCATTGAGTTGATCATACCTATCCTTGAGCTTCTTGCAGAAGTCGAGGTCCATTATCCTATTGGTAGCGTCATAAGCTTCCCGATACGTTAATTGCCTTTTGTCATGAGGCAAAGAATTATGTCAACATGTTGTGAGATAAGAAGTCAATTTTTAAATAGGTTAGTAATTGTAAAGATGCAACGGATGGTCCATATGTTCCATAGGGTTCTCTGAATCAATAATCCAACGCAACTTATGCAACAGATGGATAATAAGTTGCAACAGAACCACTATCAGTTGCACCAATATACCCAGATATTGCAATAGATGTGAAACTTGTTGCATAACTTCTTCTTCATGGGGTATATTAGAAAGGCTAGGTTAAGAAAATACTCATTTCTTTCTCTTAACCAACGTTGTAGGAGTGTATGGCTCCCTCACCTTCTTGGATGGTATGACACACCTCTTGGATTTGAATTCCTCGATAGCTTTAGAGATAGCCTCTACTTTTTTAAAGAGTTTATCCAGTCTGTCCTTGCACTCATCGCATTCACAACGAGAACACGAGGGTGAAGAGGGGTGAGAGGGACCTGTGTAAGGGCGAAAAGGGGTATTTTTAAACATATTTATTCTTTCTTGAGCATCAACATGTTCATCATCATGAGTGGTAGCAACATAAGCATGCCTGCCAGCAACACCAACAACTCTACCAGAAGAAGCACCCGCATCTCCCTTAGTAAAAGGTTGGTCATGAAGAGCCTCAACATTAGACTGACATTGCCTAACTGCTCTTCATATGGCTGTTGCTCCAGCCAATTCTTTCTTTATTAACTCTACCATTGGGTCTGATATAGTATCAACATGACCTAGAGTAATATAAGAAGTCATCACCGACTCCTCCTCAGTAGGCACGATCCATGGATACACAACCTATAAAAAAGAAAAAAGACAGATGCATTTAAATCATATGATATAATAATTTTCACAGTTGGGCTACATTTTAAAAAAAAGACCCATCTGTTGCATAGTTTGCAGTATATGGTTAAAATTCATTTGAGTCTGGTTCAGAGAAACAGAGCAACACATGGATAATCTGATGCAAAATATCAATCATCTGTTGCAACAGTTGCATAAGACGGGTAATCTGTTATGTAATAGATGATCTGTACGTCATAACAGATGAACAATATATTATCATATTAAACATTTATTGCATAATTTGCGATAGAAGGTTAATCTTTTAGAAGTCGAGTTCAGAGAACTAAAGCAACAGATGGGTAATCTGATGCAAGATATACCCTGTCGCAATAGATGTCCCATCTAATGTATCAGATATAACATCTGTTGCACCAGATATAACATCTGTTCAATATCTTTCTTATCTTTGAATAGAATTATTTTACTTGAAGAAGATGTACTACATCAGCCGGAGGGTTAAAGAGATCAACCTCCTTAATGTTGGTGTTGCTCTTTTCAGCCAACCACCTAAACATCCTTGGATGAGAAACCTCATCCGAGTAATTCATTAACTGCTTTTGGAGGGGAGAAATGGCTTCAAATGCCCAAGCCTAAAAAATGTAAATAGGAAGCAAGCAAAAGAAAATCATAATAACTATTTTCAATATAAATTAATGGATGAGTAAAATTAGTGATTAATTTTAGCAAGAAAGCCCAAGGAAAGTCGTATAATGTGGTCGTCCCTGAGGATAGCTTTGTCAGCAAATATTGGATAGTCAAGTAGAAGCTGTCATATCCCCAGGGATAATTGTTGAATTTATCAAAATCCTCAGCACGCGCCAACAAATCATCTTCTATGACCTTGTTGACGTCTCTTGCCAATATAACCGAATGGGCAAACAGAACTAAGCCCAATTGCTCCCTATACTGCTCTGGTATGGTTTTATCCTCGAGATCTGTCAACAAATCTGATGCTTTGTAGCCACATCGAGCAATGTTAAACAACCCATCTATTTTTTCTTTGTATTTTCTTGCCTTGGATCTTTTGCGGGGTGGTGGTCCTTCTGGACGATGGCATCTCAAGCCCGTCACTATGGTAAACTCTTGTAAGCTAAAACAAACAGGCATGCCACGGTAGTTGATTCAAATTTCATCTATCTTTTTTTGCCCCCTCCTCCGGATCTTTATCATCCCCCGCATACTTGATTCTGCGATTGAGAAGACCTTATACCATCGTCATAGGGAAACAGATATGGGCAGAGGGGTCCTCAGGCAGCTCGAGAAAACGTCCAAAGCAGCTCTTCTTAAAAGTCCGCCTATGTTTTCGTTCTTCATAATTTTCATAAAATGTTCAAAAGATTTCCCCATCTGACATTTAAGTACAATTTGACTAGTTAGTTGTTTTCCTTCTGGGTCATTTATCGGCATTGCAACTTGAAACCTATCAATACTAAAAGTTTTGACAGGATCATGCTGGGATGTTGATATTAACTCACGCCCCATCGGTGATCTATTTCATCATGTTGATGATCATCCTCTTTTTCTTTCTGACTCTCCAATTCCTTCTCTTTCTTACTTTTATTTTCTTCATCACCATCTACGGACCATTGTCCACCTCTCTCAATATTGCTTTCATATCTCTCCTCAGCTTCACTTTTCCCTGACTGAGATTGCTCAGAAAGCTCCTCCGAATCCCTCTGTACTGTAGCCTTTTTTTAGTGGTCAGACATTGATCCACTTTCACTTTCTTTTCTTTTTGGGAAACATGTTTTACCTACAGACAAAGAAAAATAAAAATTACATTACAGTTGATGTATGCATAGATTTTAAAAAATACAATATAAACACCATGAATACCGACACACCAACAACCACCACCACAAACACCACCAACCAATGTCAACAAACAAATAAACACCACGAATACCGACACCACCATAAACACCACCAACCAATGCCACCACTGGTGCCACTACGATGACTACAAACACCACCATTTCCACCACCACCAACACTACAAACACCATCCAACTATACCACAACAGTCAACGAAACACTGTGACGGAAACTAGGGATTTCTCGAGTTTTTTCTATGATTTTACCATCAAAACTCAAAATTGTAAACCCCATTCTTGAAGATAATACAACTAAAATTTTTATTTTTCATCATTAACTTAAAATTCCTTATTTTTTAGAAAATAAAAAAACAAAGATAGAGCTCTTCTCGAACTCTAATGCCTACAAAAATAAAGAAAATGATTGATACAAGCAAGAATAAAGTCAAAAATAACACCTATGTGGTCGAAAATAAGAAGAAAAGGGATTTATTGTCGAGGGTTGAGCAAATTTATTGAGTAGTTGTTGTCTGTACTGTATTGTTGAGTGAGAATGAGAGAGAAAGAGCCAGACCTCAAGATTTGAAATGATGAAACATTTTGTATGGGTTGATTTGTATTTTGGAATAGAATGACAAGTAATTTTAAAAATGTTAATTTGGTCCAAAATGATTTTAATTATTTTTAAAATCATAAAATATATGCGTAATTTTTAACCCTCTCATCATGCAATTGCCAAAAGGGTAATTCAATTGAAATTATATAAAAATATTTGAAGTTGTAGTTGACCGAGTACTGTAGGAAGTGGCACTGTGAAAACTCACCCCTGGTCCTAGATTAATCAATTTAGGTACTATTAGTCTAACATATAAACTCAATTGAAATTAAAAAAAATAATGTTCAATAGGTTGCGTCAGATTTCTCATCTGTTGTAAATTATCAATCAGATTAGGTAACAACAGATTACGAATCTAATGTAAATTATCAAACAAATTAAGTCATCTGTTTCTACAGATTACCCATCTGTTGTAAATTATCAAATGGATTATCATATGTCATAACAGATTACCCATATGTTGTAAATTATCAAATAGGTACTACATCTGTTGTGGCTGACCCTATGAGAACTCTCCCCTAGTCCTAGATTAATCGATAGTTTACCCTATAAGAACTCACCCCTAGTCCTAGATTATTCAATTAAGGTATAAGTACCCTAGTTCTAGATTAATCAATTAAGGTATTAGTCTAACATATGATGTAGTAATAATCAGTTCAGCTCAGAGTGATCGATCGACGACTCTGTCGGGAGGAACGCAGTACCGTCTCATTATGCAATTGACAAAAGACTTAATTGAATTTGTAGTTGACCCTATGAGAACTCACCCCTAGTCCCAGACTATTCAATTAAGGTATTAGTACCCTAGACCTAAATTAATCAATTAAGGTATTAGTCTAACATATGAGATAGTAAGAATCAATTCGGCTCAAAGTGATTGATCGACGACTCAATCAGGATGAACGTAGTACCGTCTCATTATGCAATTTCCAAAAGACTTAATTGAAGTTGTAGTTGACACTATGAGAACTCACCTCTAGTCCCATACTATTCAATTAAGGTATTAGTACCCTAGTCTTAGATTAATCAATTAAGGTATTAGTCTAAAATATGAGGTAGTAAGAATTGGTTCAGCTCATAGTGATCGATCGACGACTCTGTCGGGAGGAACGCAGTACCATCTCATTATGTAATTGACAAAAAATTCAATTGAAGTTGTAGTTAACCCTATGAGAACTCACCCCTAGTCCCATACTATTCAATTAAGGTATTAGTATCCTAGTCCTAAATTAATCAATTAAGGTATTAGTCTAACATATGAGGTAGTAAGAATCGATTCAGCTTAGAGTGATCAATCGACGACTCTGTCGGGAGGAACGCAGTACCTTCTCATTATGCAATTGCCAAAAGACTCAATTGAAGTTGTAGTTGACCCTATGAGAACTCACCCCTAGTC
>NC_061117.1:135602623-135751642 GCF_002878395.1 Capsicum annuum
ATATGAGGTAGTAAGAATCGATTCGGCTCAGAGTGATCGATCGACGACTCTGTCAGGAGGAACGCAGTACCGTCTTATTATGCAATTACCAAAAGACTCAATTAAAGTTGTAGTTGACCCTATGAGAACTCACCCCTAGTCCTAGACTATTTAATTAAGGTATTAGTACCCTAGTCCTATATTAATCAATTAAGGTATTAGTCTAACATATGAGGTAGTAAGAATCGGTTTGGCTTAGAGTGATCGATCGCCGACTCTAGTCAAAAGAAACGTAGTACCATCTCATCATGCAATCGCCAAAAGACTAAATTAAAGTTGTAGTTGACCCTATGAGAACTCACATTCAATTAAGGTATTAGTCTAACATATGAACTCAATTGAATTATATATAAACAAATGTTCAACCTGTTGCAACAGATGTCTTTTCTGTTGGATCAAATCAAACAGATTATGTAATCTGTTACAACATATTATCCATCTCTTATAAACTATCAAACAGATTAAGTCATTTGTTGCAACAGATCATGAATCTGTTGTAAACTATCAAATAGATTAAGTCATTTGTTGCAATAGATTACCTATCTGTTGTAAATTATCAAATAGACGCCGTCATCTATTGTATTTAAAATTATGAGAACTCACCTCTAGTCCTACATTAATCAATTAAGGTATTAGTTAAACATATGAGGTAGTAAGAATTGGTTCGGCTCAGAGTGATCGATCGACGACCCTTGTTGGGAAGAACATAGTCCCGTCTTATCATGCATTTGCCAAAAGACTTAATTGAAGTTGTAGTTGACCCTATGAGAACTCACCCCTAGACACAAATTATTCAATTCAGGTATTAGTTAAACATACGAGATAGTAAGAATTGGTTCGTCTCAGAGTGATCGATCGATGACCAGTATCGGGAGAAATGTAGTACCGTCTCATTATGCAATTGCCAAAAAACTCAATTAAAGTTGTAGTTGACACTTTGTGCTCATTCATCCATCTCTAATTCTACCTGTATCAATTTAGGTACTATTATTAATCTAAACATTAAGTTAATGAGAACACATTTAAACTCAGAGTGATCGATCGACGACTCGGGTTAGGATGAACGCAATACTAACACCATGCAAATAAAATAACTCAATTGAATTTGTAGTTAATCCTCTGAGATCATTCATTCATCCCTCGTTCCACCTAGATCGATGTAGGTACTATTATTAATCTTAACATTAAGTTAATGAGGAGCTCATTCTTTCATCCCTAGTTCATCCTAAATCAATTGCAATGAAATCTGTTGCAACAAACAACTGAGTTGTTGGAGAATTTCAAACAGATAACAATATCTGTTGCAACATTTGATATTTTTTATTTAATTATTAAACAGACATTTGCATCTATTATAACAGATGACTGAGCTGTTGAAAATTTTCAAACAGATATTGATATCTGTTGTAACAGATGATATTTCTGATTTAGTTATCAAATGACATTTTCATCTGTTGTCATAGATGACTGAGCTGTTGGGATTTCTTAAACAAATATCTAAATCTGTTGCAACAGATGACATATCTGTTTGAAAATCTTTTTGTTTTCTTTTAATTTAAAGCAAGCTACTATCCGAGTAGATAAAGTAGTACTACTACTAAAGGAGGTAAAAAATGTTTCTTAGATAACTCAAAAATCTCATTAAGTAGTCTTGTCTTGTCTTTGCAATGTCACCTGCTTTCTTCCTCGTGCCCCTCAAATTATTAGTAAATATTAATTAATGATTATTGAAACCCTTAATACTTCTTCCGTTTCATATTGACTTGGCACTCCCATCAAGAAAATATTAATTAAGGGTTTATTTTACTACCAAATTAACCTTATTAATGATGCATTGAAAATATAAATTTGAATAAATATACTTTATTTAGTCATTTAATATTAAGGGTAGTACATATAGAAATTAGAATTATCTCATCTCCCTTCTCCTCTCCTTCAGCCCTAAATCTCTCATCTTTTTTCTTTCTATCCTCTTTAGGGTTATCACAGCCTTTTTTTCTCTCCTTTTTCTCAAAAATTTTTGTTCGAATCTAAACCGATCGATATCCATATCTTAGATTCCCGACTGAAATTGTTGTTTTGACCCCCTTTTGACATTAAGGTATGATATGATTCACTATTGCTCTTTCAATCTCGTCTTCTTCTTGCAACTTTATTTACAATTTTTTGTTTATTTAATTACCATTTTTCCATATCATATTTATTTAAAAAATTTCAAGGAACTTTTAATTGTTGAATAAACATACCAAAAACTTTTATTATAAAATGCGAAAAAAAGTCATCTGTTGGGAGAAGTTTAAAAGTCTTGTTGGCAGTATCATTTTTTTATGTATTTTTTTTATTTCTTTGTTGTTGATGTTGTTATTAATGTTGGTGGTGGGGTTGGCGTTGTTGAAACTTGTAGTGCGGTGTGGTTTAGATGGTGGGTGCTTCTTAGCTTAAAAATAGTGGAGTCCGAACAATCAACATAAGGATTAAGGGAGAAAAAAGTAAAAAGTTTAAAGTGAATAAGAAGAGAAGAGTTGGTTACCAAAATTAAAAAATTATGTGATGAGTGGGAATTGAACTCAAGACCAAAAGAAATAAATAGCCTTAAGCACCCATAAACAACAACTAGGCTAGCCAAACAACTCTTACTATGGGTGCTCACTGATTAGATCATATACGTTTTTTTCCTTATTTTCACATGCATGTATAAAGTTCTATATGAGTTCAGTCTGTGCTCGCATACCCGGAGGACTCCATGTGGGTCCGTCCATTGTTGTAGATGGTGTTGGAACATAGGATGTATGCTTCTTTGTTGTTGATGATGTTGTTGGAACAAATGTTGTTATTTTCTTTGTTGTTGATGTTTTTTATTTGTTGTTTGTAGTTTATGCTGTTGTTGATATTGCAACAGACGGAGCAACTGATGGAACAAATCAAACCACCAGCAAGGCTGCTATGTATTTCAACAGACTCCATATATGTTGCATCAGACTCCATATCTTACGCAACAAACTCCACATCTGACGCAAATTATTCGAGATTTAATGTAATATTGCTGAAATTATTTGAGATTTATATGTTGTGTGTGTTAGTGTTACTTAAATAAAACTAGTGACTTTATTAATATGTAAATTAAAAAAAATAGATCTAAATACAGTATTTTATCTTTTTGTTGTATTTTTGAAAGAGACAGATTGGTAATCTGTTGCAAAATATATTTCAACTGTCAGATAACTTACAACATATGGACAATCTGTTGCAACAGATGGATATATCTGTTTGCTTTTCCATCAGCTGTGGCGTCTTTTGAAACTTGCTAGTCATCTGTTTATTCAATTTCATCGAGAGCAATAGATTTTTCTAACCACGTCTTGGCCAAACTCAATTTTTGCTCTTGAATTGCTTCTCTTTTTTTCTTTGCATCCTTTAAGCTGGCCTCCAAATTCAATTTTTGCCCTCAATCCAATAGCAAAAAAATTAGTTTGGTTAAAGGATGCAAAGAAAAAAAGAGAAGCAATCTAAGAGCAAAAATTGAATTTGGTCAAGAAGTGTTTAGAAAAATCGATTGCTCTTGATGAAATTAAATAAACAGATGACTAGCAAGTTGCAACAGACGCCACAGCTGATGGAAAAGCAAACTGATATATCCATCTATTGCAATAGATTGTCCTTATGTTGTAAGTTATCTGACAGGTGGAATATATTTTGCAACAAATTACCAATCTTTCTCTTTTGGAAATACAACAAAAAGATAAAATGTTGTATTTAGATCCATTTTTTTTCTAATTTACTTATTAATAAAGTCACCAGTTTTATTTAAGTAACACTAACACACACAACACATAAATCCCGGATAGTTTCAACAATATTACATTAAATCCCGAATAGTTTGCTAATTACATCTTATCCCAGAATTTCGAGTTGTGATACATATGTTAACCAATGATACATATATGGACTAGTGATACATATGTATATTTATCACTAGTATATACATATGTATACAGTAGTGATACATATAGCATATGTATCACTAGTAAATATGAATTCGGGATTTTATGTAATTTTTTAAAACATTAAGGGATATTGTGTAATGTGGTGTCTTAAATATGGGATTTGTGTAATTTTTCTTTTTAAGGGATATGAACAGTCGTGGCTTTTTGTTTAACTAAGTCCAGTCCCTTCCAATTCAATCATTTTTTAAATAGGTCCCTCCAGCCTCCTCACTCACTCTCGTTCATTCTACTATACTTACAATACTAATATGTCAGATCCAGATTCGTACAAGAAGGTTCATATCGAGTCCTTGAAGGAACTTCAAAGGCAGTTTAATGAACTCCAGAGGGATTTGGCCGACTTTCGAGCAAGACTGAGGAGGGTCCTGCTGCTGTCGGATGAAAATTGTCAGGTTGACAATAATAATAGTAATAATAATAATAATAATTAGGTTATGTTTTTTCTTTCTTTTAGCGTATGTATTTCCCTTTTTTATATCCAATCTACCTATAAGGAATTTAAAAAAATCCATGTATATGTTTGGTTTGGTTTGATTTGGTTTGGTTTGGTCGATTTTGAATTTTTAATTCTTATTCAATATTTAATTATCATTATATTTATTTCCTATTCTCAACATGGCGGCGGTTGGAGTTAGGGATATGGTCATGATGAGAAATTCTTCTAAAAAAGGTTCGTTAATAAATAATAAGGAACTAAATGATAGTATAATCGTAAAAGAAAGATTATTTAATTTTAAAAAATTTCACAACATTGGATTAATTTAATTAAGATATATATATGATGATATGATTTTTAAGAAAAAAGTTAATGAATAGTCGTGACTATGACTTTTGTCTAAACGCATTCAACAAACAAACAAAAATAAAAAATGCTCTGATGCATCAAATTCCTCGTTTGTTGTGAATTATGAATCAGTTAGAAGAAATTAAAAAAGCTCCTTAAACAGATAGTCGATTTATAGCAACAGATGGTATATCTGTTGAAACAGATGGGTTATTTGAAGCAACAGATATAAAATCTGTTGTCATAACTCAATTAATAAAAATGGTTATTAAAGAAATGGAACGGTTATTGAAAATCAGGTGTATTCGATTTTTAAATTGAGAAAAAGGTTATTTAAATTTAATAAGTTGAAAAGTCATGACTTGTCACAATAATAAAAAACTCACCACCAGCTTGATTTAATTAAGTCATTTCTTTTCACAGAAAAGAATAAGGAAATAAATGCTAAACACAATTTAAACCGTAAAAAACTCACCAAAAATATTCTTGTTTTTAAATCTTCTTTATTAATTTATATAATTAAAAAGTCAGAAAATTTGGATGTCATGAAGATAATTTATTTTTGTAAAAGATATGTATATTATATGTTGCAACAGATATATTATCTTATGTAACAGGTTATCTATTTGTTGCAACGGATGATATATCTATTGTAACAGATGATTTATCTGATACAACAGATATATAATCTGTTGTCCAAGTCATTGTAAATAAAAATGGTTCCTGTAAAGAATTAATTATTTTAATAATAAATCTGAAAAGTCATGACTTATCACAATATTATTTAATTTAATTAAGTCATAACTTCTTACAGTAATCAAGAATGTCATTAATAAATGGAGGTGAACAGTTGTGTCTTTAAATCTGCTTTATTAATCTATATAATTAAAAAGTCAGAAAATTTAGATGTCATGAAGATAATTTATTTTTTAAAAAAATATATATATATTATATGTTGCAACAGATATATTATCTGATGCAACGGGTTATCTATTTGTTGCAAATCATGATATATCTATTGTAACAGATGATTTATCTGATGCAATAAATATATTATCTGTTGTCCAACTCAGTGTGAAAAAAAATGGTTCCTAGAAAGAACTAATTATTAATAATAATAAAGCTGAAAAGTCACGACTTATCATAATATTGATTAATTTAATTAAGTCATAACTTTTTACAGTAATCAAGAATGTCATTAATAAATGGAGATGAACAGTTGTTCCTTTAAATCTGCTTTATTAATTTATATAATTAAAAAGTCAGAAAATTTGGATGTCATGAAGATAATTTATTTTTTTAAAAAAATATATATATTATATGTTGCAACAGATATATTATCTTATGTAACAGGTTATCTATTTGTTGCAACGGATGATATATTTATTGTAATAGATGATTTATCTGATGTAACAGATATATAATCTGTTGTCCAACTCATTGTAAATAAAAAATAATTCCTGTAAAGAATTAATTATTTTAATAATAAATCTGAAAAGTCATGACTTATCACAATATTATTTAATTTAATTAAGTCATAACTTCTTACAGTAATCAAGAATGTCATTAATAAATGGAGTTGAACAATTGTGCCTTTAAATCTGCTTTATTAATTTATATAATTAAAAATTCAGAAAGTTTAGATGTCATGAAGTTAATTTATTTTTTTAAAAAAATATATATATTATATGTTGCAACAGATATATTATCTAATGCAACAGGTTATCTATTTGTTGTAAATCATGATATATCTGTTGTAACAGATATTTATCTGATGCAACAGACATATTATCTGTTGTCCAAAACAGTGTAAAAAACGGTTCCTGAAAGAACTAATTATTATTAATAATAAAGCTGAAAAGTCATGACTTATCATAATATTGATTAATTTAATTAAGTCATAACTTTTTGCAGTAATCAAGAATATCATTAATAAATGGAGGTGAACAGTTGCGATTTTTTGCCTAACTTATTCAAGTTCAATCCTCTATAAATAGGTCCCTCCTTACTCAATCGTTCGTTCTACTACACACTATTTATTCTTCACTCTTATTACACCTTCAACTACTTTCTCTTCAAGGACTTGATAGCTTTTTTCTGTCTCTGGTAAGTTTTTTTCTTGATTTTTGTGTGAATTACATTGTATTACATTACATTCGAATTTTTTATTTTTTTTACTTTTGTGTTTACGTGTGTGTTTTGTCAACTTATGCATTTTTTAGATATGGTTGATCCTGTGTGGGATGTCGCTATTTTACGAGACGCCATGTGGGAACTGTAGAAAGAGGTTCATGACCTGCATTGGGAGTTGGCCTCCGTCAGAGTAAGGATGCTGCGGGAGATCCGCAGGCTGCGGAGGGCGCTGCTGCTGCCCTTTGAAGATTGGCCGGCTGGCCATACAAATAATAATGATGTTAATAATAATGATAATAATAATTAAGCTTTTTTTCTGTTATCTATGTATTTTTTTGTTTGTTTTATTAAAAATTATGTTTAATGCACTTGACTTTTTATTTCTTATTTAATTTTCGTGCTGTCTATTTCTATTTCTTAACGAATAACATGTCTACAATTAAGGAATAATTTGATTCCAGTATCAGTAGCAAGGACATATGAGTAATCTGTTAGGTTTTGTGTGTGACAGGAGTTGTATCTGAATTTTGTTGTTCGAAACATATTAGTAATCTGATGAAATAAATTATTTATCTATTGAAACAGATTACTAATCTGGTGCAACAGAATACCTATCTATTTTATTCATATTACGGGCACCTAAAACCCTTAAACATGATCCATTCAACATGAGTCTACTGTTACAACAGAACATTTATCTGTTGCTGCAGATAATGGATTTGTTTAAACTGATTGCTCTTGTATTGTATTCATGTTCGCGTGCAAGCTATTGTTGAAAAAACAACACACTAGTAGTTACTCAGATTCAACTAAAAAGCATAATCTGACTTATCAAAGTCTTCTCTCAAGTAAACTCCAAAGTTGAAAGTGATTTACGAAATAAAATTTGACATAAGAATTTGGTCAAAGAGCAGCAGTTGGGGTAACAACAACAACAACAACAACAATGGTCAACAAGAAGAATATGAAGATGATAATGAAGTATAAGATGATGATAATGAATCAGAAGATGATAAATAAAGCAACAACAACAATGAACAACAAATATCGCGAAGAGAGGGAAAATAACGACGGATGAGGAAAGAGAAAAAAACATCTTTTTTTCCTTCGTTCCCCGTTATATATTAACTAACATTTGGATCAAAGTGTAAATTTAAAAATTTGTGGGTTATTTTGAAATTTCCAAAACTTTCTTAAACCATAATTAAGTAATTGTCACCTCTACTCAATTATTAAGACTTGTATCACCTACACCTCGTTTTAAAACTCTTTTGTCGCCTGTGGCCCAAACCCCCTAGTTAGATTTCCATTCTGTCCTTTTTAATTAATTTTAATTAATTCATTCATTTTCATTCTTATATAATATATAAATATTAAATGTTGCTCATAATTCTATTTAAGCCAAATAACACACGGCCCCTTCCGTTTTACCTTTTCTTAACGCAATTCAAAGTGAAAAATTAAAGGATCAAAAAAAATTAAGATATAAATTAAATATGTTAAGATATAAATTAAATTCAAATATGTTAATTCAATAAAAAATTATTTTTATGTTTAATAGCAGATATTAAAATTTGTTAAATTCTAATAATTTAAAATGTTGTTTATAAATCTATTAAATAATATATGCACGTTTTTTATTATGTTGTAACTTTCCAATTTTTTTTATTTGAAATAGAAAATATTTATTACTATTAATTTTACATTAAAAAAAATAATATCTAACTTTACCTAACCTAACTAATTTGTCCTAAAAAGTACCACATGGCATTATCCTATTTAGCCACTTGTCATCTATCTATGCAAGACTTTTTTGCTATTTATAATATATAGATAGATTTTTAAATTTTAGGGGAAAATTATAATTTGCAATTTTTAATCTTTTGGGGGGAGATTTGGGGTTTGAAAATTGGAAGGGTGGAGGTTTGGCGGCTTTTTTTGTTTTTTGGGGGTGCGGGGGGGGGGGGGGGTTTCAATTGGCCTTTGTCTTCTCTTTACTTATTATTATAATTATTATATGTATATTTTGTCTTTTGCATTTACAGTAGACTACTAGAGGAAAGTAGAGGTGCTTGAGATCATCTTGCTCACTGGTTGCCACATATGGCTTTATCATCATCGACTGCTTCGTTTACTTTTCATTTGCGTTTATAATTGTGTTTGTACCTTTTTATTTTTTGCAGTTAAGTAGTGATGACACTTATAGTTTCTCTTTTAATTTTATCTTGAATTTGGTATCATCTTTGATTGAAAAAGGGAACCTACAAATTTACTCCCCCATTGTTTTTTATTTGTCATATTTGATTTTATGAGAAAACTTGATCTTTTTAAAATTTATATTAAATTAAATTAATTTAATACTGAATTAATTTAATATTTTAAATTAATATTAAAAAATTATATGAAAAAAGTATAATTTGAATTTTATTTTCAATATGAGTAAAAATTACATCTTTAAATATTGATTAAAATTTATATCATTTGACTCTAAATAACAAAATTATGACAAATAAAAAACAACCGAGACATATCTTGAAGAAGAACGTCCTGCCAGTAAAAGTTATGTGCTACTTCAATCACTTTTGTATTACTGTATATAAGTTTAGACATTGTATTAAAACTTTTGTAGAAAAAATAACGGGGGCATAGATTCACATCTCTAAAATGCTATAATTATTTATTACTAATAAATGAACACAACAAAATCCAATGAAAATAATAATAAATGTATATTTAAGTTTTAGTTAATAGAAAAGTTCATTTATATAAAATAAGAAGATATCGAGGATGAAATTAAAAAGTTGTATTTGTTTATTAACTTTTTAGGGGGTTGAGTAATAAATGGGATGACTGTTTTTGATACTATGCAATTTGTGGGACCAAATCTCCATACAACATACGTGAGATTAGCTGCCTTGAAGGGAGTTTTTATCCTAGTCGGAGGAAAAATTATTCTAAAATATTTCTTTTCAACTATTTTGGTGCTGATGATATTTTTAGTTGGTATTACTCTCCAATTTTTTTATAAATTCTCAACTTTTAGTGATCAGTTGAATTTGTGATTTTTCTTAATTTTGATACTAGTTTTATATTGAAATGAAAATATAAAAGTTATATGAATTTAATTTTTTTCTATTTTTGAGGTAGGATAATGTCTGTATATATTTTACTCTAGTCTGTCTCACATCGTGGTAACTATATTGAGTATGTTGTATTATATAAATTTTGAATGATTTGTGTGGAGTACAAATGTCAAGTTTAAAATAGAAAATTTTAAAATAAAATAAAATGAATATAAAAAAATGTACCTAACCTATCTGTATAAATCGTAGAAGCAAAATAATATTTTAATGACAATTGTCAATTACCATTAAATCAAGTTTGAAAATATTTTAAAATGGAAATTTCAGAAAAGAGATGTCAATTCAACTTTTTATTTGTATCAACAACGTCAATTCAAATTCATATTAAAGTTTTCTATACGGTGGAATATATTTATACTTCTGCAATATTTGATTATTTCAATTTGATTTAACTAAGGACATGAATTATGAATTATACTTTTTAGTTTGAATCGAGAATATAATTTTTATATGAATTTAAAAAGAATTGTATGAATTAAAATATTAAATTTAAAATAAAAACTCAAAAATAAAATAAAACTATCAATATTAGAAAATCTATCTATATTAATAGGTGTGAAACAAAATAATATTGTGATGGCAAGTGGATCATCACCACAAAATTTCAAGTTTAAAAATTATTTTACCACCAAAAATTAAAAAATGTCTATTCAGTTCATTTTCATATCAACAACGTAATTTTAAATTCAAATCAAAGTATCCCGTTATAATGGAACATACTTACAAAACATTCAATTATTTGTATTTGAGTTTAAACAAAAATATGAATTTTGAATTCTAATATTTTGGTTTAATTTGAAAATTTAAAAATATGACTAAAAATGTCAAGTTCAAAATAAAATTTTTAATACTAAAGTAAAATTATGAATAAAAATTAAAAAAACAAATTAAATGTTAATACTGCTTTGTTAATCAATGTATGTATCTTAATTACAGTCACTAAACAATCGAAGTGTCTGTTTATATTTTAGATTAATTCATGTTGTATATTTGTACAAAATATGACATGAATTAATAAAAGGCAAATACTAAATCGAAAAACACATTAAAATAGTATATATAAAAAAAATTTACAGAAAGAAGAATAGATAATGAAAACATATCATAATATAAATTATTTTAAAAAATAAAGTAAAAACTTAAAATTAAATATGTTCAAATAAGTTATATATGTTATAAATGTATTTACATTATAGTGAATGTCTATCAAGATGTATCAAGAACTACTTTGATATCTATTAGGATTTGAAGCATCCGTCTTTTACTCAGACTAGGAGTAATTTCCCCTATAAATAAAGGAGTTTTGTTCATTATATTAACAATCTGATGATCTCTCGTCCCTCAAAAGAAGAAATAAGAATCACTCTCTATTCTCTCTACTCTTCTTCTTGTTATTTATTATTTTATAACACGTTATCAGCACGGGACTCTATCATGAGCACTTATTCTACGATAAAAGTAAGAGATGTCAGGTAAAGTTTTGATTGAAAGAAAAAAAAGAAAAAGATTATCGTTCTGTCTTCATAATCCATATATGACCTTTAAAAGGTAAGTCTTTATTTTACTAGGTATTATTTTATTTTATTTCTTTTCATATGACTAATAATTTTACAAAACTTGAGTTCATTACCTCGAGCAAGAATTACCTCTCACGGGTGTTGGATGTTGAAATCCACTTAGATGTTATGGGTCTTGAAAACGCCATAAAGAAATAAAATACAACATCTAATCAAAATCTTGCTAAGGCTATGATTTTCTTGCGTCATCTTCTTGACGAAATTCTAAAAATTGAATACCTTACTACTAAGGATCCACCTGTTTTGTGGAATAGCCTAAAAGAAAGATTTGACCACTTAAAGATGGTCATCATCCCAAAAGCACGATATGAATGCATACACTATGAAAATAAGATGTTGGGTTCAAGTCCCATTGATTTATGCCTAAGACGCCTTTATATGGATAAGATGTTGAGTTTGAATCTCAATGCACTATACTGATGATATTATGATGGTTAAGGCAAAATAATGGGTATTTGGTGAAAAGTCATGAAATCCGTCCTATTGAATATGCTCCATTCCATGAAGTGAATATGGTAGTAATATATGACAAGTCTAAAATATGACAACCTACTTCATTCTTGAGGTGCATGTGGCAGCAATGCATAATATGTCTGAAAGGAGACTAGTGATTGAATGCACGAATATAAGCGTGAAGGGACAATATGATTATGATCATCAAAAGTGATGATATTTTCACACGCATATTATGATCATAAGATATGATAGAGAAAAATTCTCTACATCATATGTATGCCTCGATTTGCTTCTGAAGTAGCAAAATATTGAAAGAGGTTTTAAGCTATCATAATTTGATAGGCTTCAGACACGATTATATTCCATTCCTGCGGAATGAGAAGCTTATTAATGCAAGCGTGTACTTGATTGTGATGGTATCACAACTCACTTCCGAATGAGGCAGAATAATCGAGAAGAGTTATTTCAAACTCTACTTCTAAAGTAGTAAATTTGAAATTTATTCATGTAATAGTAAATCTAAAATTTACTAAAGAAAAAAGTACATGTCATGGTAAACTTGGAGTTCACTAGAATAAAAGTTCATAAATTGATATGAACGATTGTGACATCTCGAAGATGTGCATATTGAATATTAGACATGTATTAAAGAACTAGAAGATTCTTCGAGAATTGTTTATGTCGTTTGTTCTCATGATAAGTTGGTTGGACCAACTAATGTTGGGATTGAATTCCTTAAATCTAAAAAAGAATAAAAGGTGAATAAGGGTCCGTTCACCTATCATGTGATATGTTGAAAAGATGCATTAATAAGATGATCACATGTACATTCATGGTCAACCTGCGTTTGACATTCATAAAGTTACTTGTTCAATATAAATTGAGCATAATTTTTAGATTGTGTAATAAAGATAATTTATCTTGATGATGATGGTTTAGCATTGAATGTCTTCGATAAATATCTAAACCATTGTTAATGAGAACAAAATTTAATGTATTGGTCTGAAATATGATATATTGCAATAACATTTGTATGCATTAGACCAATAAATTATGATTATTTCTTCCCTCTCAATTGGTTCAAGGTCGGGAACTAAATATTCCATCTAATAATTTTGATGTGCGGTATACGATTAATGAATATGCCATCATGCACAACGATGGATTTCTCAAAGAAGTAGAGGATATATGTTAGTTTTCCTAACATAAGGGGGAGATTATAAGTGCTATGAAATATGTTAATAATTATCACCATATCCTCATCCAAAAGATAATTCAAGTCAAATGCTGAAAGCATCTCATATTAAGTGCAAATGCTCTTATTTTGTGTTCCTAAAGGACAAAGTCTATGTATGCGTGAAGCGTGGTAGACTGATCGGTTCCAAATGAAATAGGCCTTAAAATAAGGAGCAAATAATCATAATAAGAAGGTAATATGCGTTTGAAGAGCGTATGACATAACACTTCATGAAACCTTATGAGAGGTTTATGTACCTGAAAATAATGAAGTAATGAGATCTCAAAATATTATGTCGCATTGTGAACCGATATGAAATGATATATCATCAATATCTTTGACACAATATTGGTGCAATATTGTGAAAGATTACGAGGATCTGAATTCTACGTTTATTTAAGCATGCTGACGTAGAAACATTTATCAAGTGACATGAAAGGATGCATTTTGGTAAGAGTAAAACTTATTTGATTTGCAGTCCAGACACTTGAAGATGTCACTCATGAAATATTGAATATTGTCACTTGACAAAACTTATGTGAAAACTTTTAAGGATTCAAACTTCTTGAAGCATATAAAAGTTTCTGGGAAACTTATTTATAATCCTTATATTGTATAAGCTTATTGCTTGAACATCATTGGAACTCTTGGAGAGTTTTCAAAGCAATAGATTATTTATTGAAATTCGAAATATATCGAATTGGATTGGTTATGAAGTACCATATCTTAGTGCAATTGATGCACTCATGTACCTTGCAAATACTACAAGGCCTATAGCCTTCTCAGTCAATTTGTTAGCAAGGTATATTTTTGCTCCTACTATGAGACATCAAAATGGGATAAAACACATGATCTTGTTTTATTCTAAAGATTGCAGTCCCGATCTTATTGGTCATGCTGATGTTGGGTACTTATCTAACCCGCATAAAGCTCGGTCTCAAATAGGCTATGTATTCATATGTGGTGGTACTGCCATATCTTGGAGATATACAAAGCAGTCTATCGTAGCCACTTCATCGAATCATGCTAAGATAATAGCTATTTATAAAGCAAGCCGAGAATGTGTATGGTTGAGGTCCATGATACATCTTATTCGAGAAAAATGTGGTGTGAAATATGATAATCTACCCACAATTTTATACAGAGATAATTCAGCATACATAGCACATCTTAAGGGAGGATTCATAAATGGAGATAGAACGAAGCACATTTTGTCAAAGCTTTTCTACATACATGAGTTACAAAAGAATGATGATATTAACGTGCAATAGATTCGTTCAACTGACAATGTGACTGATTTATTCACCAAATCTTCTCCAATTGCAACTTTCAAGAAGATGCTGCACAAGATCGGGAGGCAAAAGTTCAAGGATGTTCTCATTAGGGGGAGCAAATACGCGTTGTACTCTTTTTCCCTTTCAAGGTTTTGTCCCACCGGATTTTTCTTGTAAGATTTTTAATGAGGTAGCCTATATGCGTATTGTTAGAGATGTGTACTCTTTTTCCTTCACTAGAATTTTTTTTCACTGGGTTTTTTCTAGTAAGGTTTTAGCGAGTCACATTATCTATCTAGACATTCAAGGGGGAGTGTTATAAATGTATTTACATTATAGTGAATGTCTATCAAGATCTATCAAGATCTACTTTGATATCTATTAGGATTTGAAGCATCCGTCTTTTACTCAAACTAGGAGTAAATTTCCCCTATAAATAGAAGGTTTTGTGAGTAAATTTCCCCTATAAATAGAAGGTTTTGTTCATTGTATCAATAATCTGATGATCTCTCATCCCTCAAAAGAAGGAATAAAAATCACGAAGGAATAAGAATCACTCTCTATTCTCTCTACTCCTCTTCTTGTTCTTTATTGTTTTATAACAATATACTTTTACAAGTATTTTAATTTCTTAATAATTTAATAATGTTCGTACGTATATACATACTAGTATTATATATAATATCTCTATAAGTTTTAGCATTTTTATGAATACTTTTAAAATAATAAATAATCACGTATTAAAAAATTATACACTTACTTCAAAATAACAAAGTACCAAACACACATACATTACTTTTAGGATTTTCAATTAAAAATTGGTTAAGCACTTAAAAAAAACATAATTAACATCCAAAAATATTTCGTTACAACAAATATATAGTACTAACATGATAAGTTTAGGAAACTTGTTTATAAGTTTGAGGTTATAAGTAAGTGTACACATTATTTATTATTGAAGATTACCTTTTCTTCGTCTTCTTCCTTTTTTTTTTTTTTTTTTTTTTTCTATTACTATTTAATTTTGTTATTTGAAATTTAATTAATTTTTTGATTTATACACAATTACTGAAAATATTTAATCTGGACGAAATAAGAATGAGACTTATTGAAATTTTTCTAAAAATTTGATATGATTAGTTAGTTGAAATAATATAATCAATTATTTATTTAAGATATACAAGCTATAAAATTATATTAAATCAATGATTAACACCTCTATTCTAATTAGATCAATAAAGATATTATTATAATAAAATAAATTTGAGTCAAATAACAAATTATAGTAGTACTCCGTCAAGTTGAAACTTCTAACAAATTTGATGAAATTATATTTAAGTTCGATTTACTCAGTTAATCAAAATTAATTAGCCATGATCACCTATTTATTGAAATTCAACAAGTAGATATATGATGTTGTGTCAAATCTACATCAACATTTATAATTACACTAGAATATCATTGGTATAATATATTTTAGTTCATGGTAAAAAATAATTATTAACCAACCAACTTTGATTACAATATTAAATTTGTGGATCAAATATTTGTCATGACAAATAACCATTGCTATTACTAAGTCATGTATTAATTGTCATGCATGATTTTTTTAAACTCAAAGAAAAAATATTTATTTATTTATATTATTTAATTTTAAAGAACTTTTGTCATGTCTAAAAGGTCATTACTATATCATTTAACTGTTGCAATAATTTTTTATAAATTGATTCAAAAATATTTATTCATCCATAGTATTTTATTATAAATAACTTATCGTGGCTAAAAGATTCTATTACTACAATACGTTTCAACTAGTAACAAAATTAATAATTATCTTCAAAATTTTACTATAGAAGAAAAACGTGGCTATCTCATTAAACTATTGCCACAAATTTTATATTTTGAAGCAAAAATATTTATTTAGCTACATATTTATTTCAAATAGTTTATTGTGGTTAAAAAGTTACCATTGTTACTACAACTTTTATCGTGTGACAAAAACTTATGATTAGCTACAAGATTTTACTGTACCAATAAAGTTGTAGCTAATTAGGAAATTATTACTATGATTACTAGCACTTGTAGCAAAAATGAAAAATTAACTTTGTCAATTTGATTTGCGTACCTGAGAAATTTTACGAATTAGTAAATAGCTACATAATTTAATTTTTTATGGCTATTACTAGATAATAGCTACGACTTTCAAATTCCTAGATTAAATTTTATAGCTATAGATATATTTTCTTGCAGTGCTAATTCTCGATCTTCAATCCTTTCATAATTACCCCTCCCCCCGCTCCCCCTTCAAATTGTTGTCAATATCTTGATATTTACTATGTGGAAGAAAGCCTACACTTATATAAAGGATATATACTTTCTTTCTTGAGTTGAAAATGTTTTAAAAAGTAGCTGAGAAGTATCCTAATGTAGATGAAAAAGAATATTTTATTGTACTTCTATTTTGAGGTTAGTCATGCAGTAAAAGAGAGATTGAGACAAAAATACATACTCTAAATCTTGAATTTATTCACTATACATAAGAGAACAATTTTATGTGGAAGGAGAATATTTTTTAGTAGAGCTTTAGACTTTTCAAATAATCAGAAATTGTTTGAGTTATATATATAACATTGCAAAAGTATTATATTTTGTAGGGAACAAATCAAGATTATACTATTAGAGACTAGTGAAGATTATACAATAATGGATTTGAATTTTTTTAAAGAGTGTGAGATGTTCCGCATAGCATAAAAATTTCCTTATTTATGTTTGTTCATTTTATTATTTAACTGCAATTTATGGTCTATTCACAAGCATCGTATTTTATCTAATCACATTACTAGTTCTTCTTGACCTACCTCTACCTCTCCTAAAACATGATGTAACCAAACTTTCGCACCTCCTTGTGGTGCCTCTGTGCACCTCCTTGTTGGTGCCTCAAATCATTTCATTCGTGCTTCCTTCATCTTGTTCACCACGGAAGACAATTTCACTATGTCACCACGGAAGACAATTTCACTATGTCCTGTATAACTTCATTCGTAATCTTATCTCTCCTAGTATGTTGTACCATTTTTTGTTTAGAATCCACCATTTGATTTTTTGTAATATGATATCAAAACCAATCATACCACCGTCCTTTGTTTTTGCTAAGTTCAAACTCCCGTATTAAATTGTTGATGCTATAAATATCCAATCTTCTACATTCATCAGGTGTTTAGAGTTTCGTTCCATGTATTGGTTGAAGGAATAAATTATCTCCTTATCCTTCTAATTCCTCACCTTTTATGAGTTATTTTTTGGAATTGAATTATATCAAAAGTACACTTTCATAATAAAATCCTTTTCTTCCGCAAATGGAAAGAAAAATTAGGTCCTCTTAGGTCTACATCATTGTATTGTAAAATCTTAGATATATCAAAACTATAATTGACCTAATGATAAATTGCCAACAAATCGTGTATCCAATTTTTCGATCGACCAATATTGTACCAGTAGGATCAATTGCACGATTGGAGTCTTGGACTTTGATCTGAAGTTGTCAGATTGCAGTAACAATAGAAATCTGTCCAATAATTTGGCTTATGTTAGATCCGAAAAAAGGAGATAGGCTACTACCATAGGGTGGAAAACATATATATATATTGTGTTTATTTTGTTTTCTTGTCTTTTCTTCCTTTCTTTTTAACCAAATTTTAAGGTCAAGCAAGAAATCAAGTCAAAATAATAATGTTTGAAAATTGCATGATAGGAAGTGGCCGGAAAATTTTAATATGGTTGAGGCACAACCAACAAAAGCTGAGAGGCTCCATTTCTTTTGGATACGTGGATAAGTGGGTTAATTTACTTATTTTAAACCTCAAAATAAATTAACAAAAAAGTGAAAATATATTATTTTTCTTGTGGGTCCCATGAGACACACACTAAATAAATATACAAAATTACAGTAATTATCATTTGTAGGGTCGATGCTTTGTAATTTCCGCATTCTTTTATTACTTCCTCCGTCTTATTTTACTCGTCTGAAATTTTTTAATTTAATTTCTCATTTTATTTGTAATTTTTCATTAATCATTAATTATTTTTTTCAAATTAAAATATAAACATCAATTAATAGGGGTACTATGGTAAAGTAATCATATTATTAATTATTTTTCTTAATCATTATACAATGTCAAATTGGGACGAGTAAAATGAGACGGAGGGAGTATTTGTTATCACGTCTCTTTATATTAGTTCAATTTAAAATTAAATAGATAATTTATTATTTTATGTATTTTTAGTTCTATTTTTGAGTACTAATTGTATCGATTTTATTTAGATAAATTATAATAATAATAATAATAATTAAAGGTGAAATAATTAAATTATTATTTTATATTATTATTCTTAAGAATGTGTCAAGTCAAATATTGATGAGTAAATATAAATTAAAAGTGTATAAAACAAAGTTTTGAATTTTATCCTTCTTTAACAGTATGTTTTTTGCTTCTAAACCAAAAAAATATCTTGTTGATTATATTTCAAATAATTCTATTAACAATTCATTTTGATATGATTTTTTCTTAATGATATATTTGTGTTGTGATGTTTTGAAATTCTTTGTTCTTTTATAATCTAGTTATTTGCTAAAATTTTAATCGTTGCTCAAATGTCGTCGTTTTAGTAATATTTCGTCAGTTAATTTTGTGTAAGTATTCAGTTGACATAGTAGCATTTATGTGAATAATGATTTGATAAATATTATATTTCCCTTTTTCAATCTTAAAATACTATATTATTTTTATTAACTTCTTGAAATAATAATTTATTTGAGTTAAAGATTTGTTAGATTTAGAGGAAAAAAATAAGACACGAACATCAATTTTTTTTTTTTTTTTTTGCGTCTAAAGTATGTCAACTTTTTCTTAACAGGACGCCAACTTAAAAAAAATCAAGTTAAGTCTGAATAGCTAAACATGTAATTTCAATTTTTAATGAATTATTTGAAATATAATCAATACTCTTTCAATTCATATTTACTTATCAATGTTTGACTTGACACATCCTTAAAAAATAATAATATAATTATTTCACCTTTAATTATTATTACGATTCATCTAAATAAAGTTGCTATAATTAGTACCCAATAATAGAATTAAAAATACATAAAATAATACATTATCTTTTTAATTTTAAATTAAACAATAGACATAACAACAAATAAAAGAGGAGAAGATAAAAAACATGGACCCTACATCAATATAATATATTTTCACTCTCTTATTAATTTATTTTAAGATTTAAAAATAAATAAATTGATCCACTTATCCACATATCAAAAAATCAAAAAATGAATGAAGCCTCTCTCAACCGTATTAAAATTTTCCGGAAGTGGCCTGTGATATTTAGTGGTCTGAGCAATTATAGTGGCAGCTGTACTTTGAAAGGAGTGACACATAGTGTGCATATATTCAAAGCAAAGTGGAGATACCAAAAACCAATATGCGGCTGACTTGGGTTCCAATTTCTCAGTGTCCTTAGACATAATGACTGCAAATATGACTAAGAAAAGACTTACAGTGATGATAGGGTCAAATAGGATGATAGGGACATGATTTGGTCCCAAATCTAAAGTATAACTATGTCTAACCACAATTAGTGGATCATCGTAATAAAAACGGGTTAAAATCGTTTACACCTTCAAATTTTACTGTAAAAATCAAACATTTTCTCAACTTTAAATAATAATCATTCTCCCTTTTTTTTTGTATTTGATTTTTCAAAATACTTATTTTATCCTTATATTTATATCAACATTTGTATCTCTTTATTTTTAAGAAATTTTTTTTTATAAAAATATTTTTTAATTTTTAATCAATATAACATATTTTCTATAAAATTTAAAAATTATTTTTAAGATAAAAAATAAAAGTCAGAAATGTTAATTGCGTATATAATTTAATGAAAAACTATAATATTATAAATGAGTAAAATAGTAAAAGTTAATTTTATTAAAAATCAAAACTCTAATATATATTTATACGTGAAAATAATACGTAATTATAATTTTATAAATATATTTTAATATAGGTATACAAAATAATTAATAGTCGAGAGTCTTTCGAAAACAATCTCTCTACCTCTCCGAGGTAGTGGTAAGGTTTGTGTACCCCTATCCTCCTCAGACCTCACTTAAAAAATTTCACTAGATATGATGTTGTTGTAGATGCATATTTTTTACAAATCAAATGATTGTTATTGATGAATTTGAAATTATAATTTAAAAAATAATTCATATTAACAACCAAAACTCTTTTATCTATATAGACATTAAAAAATAAGAGAAAATCAAAATATGCATCTATATATGTAATTACATACTCACATACATACTTAATACATATAATATAAAAATTTTGAATATAAAAAGTACCTTTAGATTTTGTAATTAATTATAAAAGAATTTATTAATGTTAAAAGGTGGGCTTAAGAATTTGTATACCTACATTGAAATATATTTATAAAATTATAATTATCTATTATTTTCACGTATAAATATATATTAGAGTTTTGATTTTTAATAAAATTAATTTTTACTATTTTGCTCATTTATTTCATTATAGTTTGTCATTAAATTATATACTCGATTAATATTTCTCACCTTTTTTTTTAATCTTAAAATAATTTTTAAATTTTATAGAAAATATGTTATATAGATTAAAAAATAAAAAATATTTTTATAATTTTTTTTTTTGAAAAGAGATACAAATGTTGATATAAATATAAGGATAAAATAGGTATTTTAAAAAATTAAATAAAAAAAAGGAGGAAAAATGATAATTGTTCAAAGTTGAGGGAGGTATTTGATTTTTACAGTAAAATTGGGGTATAAACTATTTTAATCCCAATAAAAACTAGTGTATTGACTTTTTCTACTCCTTTTCTTCTCTTGGTAAGGTGAGTAAGGTATGGGAAAGAAAAAAAAGGCAAAGATACCTCCAAAAGGGTGTGTCTGGCAAGGAGGAAATTTTTTTTATTTTTTTTTTGAAAAATAAGTTGGGTTCTTTCTAGTGTTATTGCCTTATTGTTAAGTAAGTCAAAAAATGTAATCTCAAAAGCATTTACTGTAATACAACAAAAAATGATAGAGATGAAAGAGGGTGGGTGAGGGTCCTCGCTGTTGGTGGGGTTGGAATGGTCAAGGGATTGAGGTTAGGGATGTTGGGTGGATGGGAGGATTTTTACAATAATCATAAAATGTCACTTATACAAATTGTTTTTCTTAATTCTATCAAAGAAGTCATTTTCATTTTTAAGGAGCATATTTTTGTAGAAAAAATATTTTCCCATGAAATTATTCAATCAAACATGAAAAATAAGAAAATATTTTATAATATATATTTTCCTTCAGACCAAACACACCCTAAGGTGTTCGGTTACTAGATGAAATAATTTTGTCGGGAGAAAAGATTTTCTATTTAGCGGACTAATTTCATTAATCATATAGTAATTGGGAAGAAACATGTCACATTTCAGGCTTTCTAGTCTATTTAGTGGAGTAGGAAATTTTGGATGATATTAAATCTTGTAAGTTAAAGTAATACCTAACAACTTAATATTGAATTACAACTCAATTTATCATAATGTCGACCATATAAACTACTCAACATTCTTAATTACGGATTTTTCACTTTTATTTTTGGTCCCTCTTATGATTACAATATCATCAATTTAGCAAGTGTAACTCGAGATGATACGAGTAACTAAGTGTGTTAGTAATTTTTATTTTGTGGATTCACATATCAATATATTATATATAGATATGCTATCTGTAAAAAAAACTTAATTTATGATCTAATGAAGTATTAAAGTTTTTGGACCTAAATATAAATATCTATTAGTATAAGTTTAAATGGAATTGAAGAAAATCCATGACCTTTTCAAATGACTGATGAAGACTTATTGGAAAAGGTACCTTATGACATGAAAATACATTTCAAAGTCTTAAATACGCATGGTCCCTAAATTAGAAGATAACACTTCTTTTCTTTTTCTCACCATGTCATATAAAAAAATACTTGAAAGAGCAATCTTTAAGATTAAGAAGATCTTGTCATTCTCAATCAAGTTATTGCTATGTATAAAAGTTAGTGTTTCTATCATTTTTCTAGTTTTGTATCTCTGTTGAATGATTTACACGTGATCTTGGGTGAATTCTATAAAGTTACAACAAGTGGTATTAGAACAAAGTCTTGTTATATTATTTGACGTAATATTTAATTTTTTCGTGATCATTATTTTAGTTCGTACTTTGCCGGTGTGACACTTTCGAAGCCCAACATTGTTTGGGACTATTTTTTAACAAAGTGCCCAATCTCAGCCTAGTGGGGCCTAGTCAGCTCCATCCTACCCTCCCTACAGATTTTGTGGTTAATTACATCAGGGCTACTATATGAAGGAAGGGACAAGTGCTTCAACTGCAGTCAGCCAGGGCACATGATTAAAAATTGTCATGTTGTGAAGGATGCTTCTGGGGCAAACAAGGTTTTGGTTGCCTCTTCATCAGCTCTGGCCCCAAAGGGTACACCATCTTGTTTCGGCACTGGACAAAATCGTCTTTATGCTCTTAGAACCCGCTAGGAGTTTGAGGCATCGCCTGATATCGTGACTTGTATGTTGAAAATATTTTCTCGTGATGTGTACTGTTTACTTGTTTTAGGATCCACTATTTCTTATGTAACCCCATTTGTGACTGTGTATTTTGGTTTTAGTCCCGAGTATGTTTCAGACTCTTTTTCTGTTTCTACCTCGGTGGATGATTCTGTGATTGCTAGAAGAGTCTATAGGGGTTGTGTGGTGTCTGTGGGTGTTCGGGAGACCTTGGTGGATCTGTTTGAATTAGACATGGTAGATTTCAATGTCATATTTAAGGATGGATTAATTTTACTCGTGTTATGCTTCTCTAAACTATCTAACCCGTATGGTTGTCTTTAAATCCCTAATGAACTGGTTATTGAATGGAAGGGTAGTTCCCTAGCTCCTAATGGGAAGTTTATATTATATCTTAGAGCTTGGAGATTAATCTCCAAGGGGTGTCTCTATAATCTGGTCTGAGTTAGAGATTCTAACTCGGAGGGTTCTTCTTTGCATTCCGCTTCGGTGGTGAATGAATTTTCTGAGGTCTTACCTGATGAACTTCCTGGTGTCCCTCCGAATTGGAAAATTGAGTTTGGGATTGATCTTGTTCTGGACACTCGTCCGATTCTATTTCCACATATAGAATGGCTCTAGCTGAGTTAAAGGGGCTTAAGAAGAAACTAAAGGATCTTTTAGACAAGGGTTTCATCTGCTCTAGTGTGTCCCCGTGGGGTGCACCAGTGTTATTCGTGTGTAATAGGTATGGTTCCCTTCGGATTTCTATTGACTACGGGCAGTTGAATAAGGTGACGGTAAGGAAAAAGTACCCTCTTCCAAGGATTAATGATTTGTTTGATTGGCTATAGGGTGCTAAATTTTTCTTTATAATTGATCTTTGGTTTGGGTATCATCAGTTAAAGATCAGGGTAGTGGATACCCCTAAGACTTCCTTCCAAACTCGGTATGGGAATTTTGAGTTTCTAGTTATATCTTTTGGGTTGACCAATGCCCCGACGACATTCATGGATTTGATAAATAGAGTATTCCGATAGTTTCTGGATTTGTTTGTCATTATGTTCATAAATGATATTTTTGTGTACTCTAAGTGGAAGGTAGATCATGCTGATCACCTCCGCATTGTATTCCAGACCCTGAAAGATCACAGTTGTATGCTAATATTTGAAATGTAAATTATAGTTGAATGCTATCACTTTCCTGGGTTATGTCATTTGTAGTGAAGGAATCACGGTGGATTCGCATAAAGTTACAGTGGTTAAGAAGTGTCCTAGACCCATGACTCCAACTGATATTTAGAGCTTCTTAGGTTTAGTTGGTTACTACAGGAGGTTTGTGAAGAGTTTTTTTGACTATAGCTACCCCCGGTTACTAAGTTAACTCAGAAGAATGTAAAGTTCTCTTGGTCCGATGCTTGGTAATGCTTTGATCATTAAGCTAAAGATCAAACCCCATGACACCATTTAAGTATAGAGACTAAGGAATTAGATCATTAGATTGATTGGAGAAGATTAATACCAATTTGTTTGAACTTTATTATCATCGCCAAACTCAACCGCTTATAACCAAACTTTAATCCACCATCACTAATGTTAAGTTCACTATCACTCAAGGTAAGATACCATCACTAAACTTCAAGCCTATCTCGCCAAGGTAGTGTACTATCTCCAAACTCGACCCTAGGTTCTCCAAAGTTAAGGACAGATCGCCAAAGTGCTCCCCTAATTGCTAAAGGTAACAATTTCTATGACTTGGCAACATCACCATCGCCCAACTACGTTTGTATATTGCCAAACTATTAGGTAATGCCCCCTTAGTATCGCCAAACTTAGTAGTAAGGATACCTGAAGATGATGAAATTCAATACTTTGTGGTCTCCTGTACTTTCCTTTGAGCTTGTACTTGCCCCTTTTGATAAATTCCTTTTCCAAAGACAAGTACACCTTCTTTGTCCTTTATGCTTTTGGATTAAATACTCATTTTTTTCATATTCTTCTTCAACAAGATATGAAGATCATAAAGATCGCATGAATATTCAAAATTCGACCCTCGATCAAATGCACTTCAAATTTGATGACATGTTAACCACGAGAACCTTTCAACCTCATAAAGCTAGCCCAAATATTTTTAGGCCTCAACTCATACTCAATTGCTCCCAAAAGTTAAAACCACTTGCATTTTTCTCAAACTATGAATAACACCATGAGCATGATGAACTCCAAAATTGTACCTAGTGGAATTCAAATTAGATTGCCTTCAAATTTCAGAATCAAGTTCTAATTAATTAGGAATCAATCCCCAAAATAATTAGAACTCCAATTTAGCTCCAATCACCTTCTTCAAGTTTTTGTTAAAGCTTAATAAAGGTGAAATTTTAATCAATTCCAAAATCAAACCTAATCACTGATCCAAACTTCAAAAGCGCTAGAATACTAATCTAACGGTAGAAACTCAAAACAAGAATTGATTCAACTCTAATTTTTGTTTTTTGGGGAATTTTTCATATTTCTCAAATTTTTTGTGATTTTCAAAATTATGAACACTTATTGAAATTTGTAGGGACGAATCTCTAGCTTATGCTTTAATACCAAATGATACAATCTTAATTCAATAAGAAAGATCAAAACATGAAATTAAACAACATAAATTTAAGATAGAGGGATAGGGTAGAAAAATAATGACAATAAAAGAAGAACATATCTATTGAATCCATAATTGAACCAGGGGATAATAGAAATCATCAAATGTACAAGAAACATAATTGAATCCATAAAAAGGGAATTCAATGATTAATTAAGCTTGAAGAAGTTAACACGAGCAATATTGAGAATCCATCCTAATCACTCTATCACAATCTTATCAATGAATTACTTGATTAAGCTACAATAATCCTAACTAATCTAAATGGGAATCCACCAAAAGCTATAATAAAAAATAGCTTTAAGAATTAAAAAGAGAGTTTAAGAATCAAGAGATGAATTTTGAGGGATTAGAAAAAGTTTAACTTAACAAAGTGATGTTTTTTCGCCAAAATAGAGGTTGGTTTTCCAAAGTGCAAGTTGGATCGCCCAACTCAAGTCCCAACTCGCCAAACTACACCTAAGAATCGTCCAAGTTCAGGGTGGATTACCAAAGTGCTCTACCCATTGCCAAAGTTAATAATTCCTAGACTTAGGAAGCTTCATATTACCAAAGTAGTTTTGTATATCGCTAATCAATTGGACGATGCTTCCTTGTATTGCCAAAGATGGGCGATGGTGAAGGGGTGCTCGCCAAAGTTGGCAGTGGTCTCACCCGAAGCCTTCATTTTTTGTACTTTGTGGTCTTTTTGTACTTCCTTAACCTTGTACTTACACCTTTTGGTAAATTCTCTTTAGTACTAACACTTCATTCTCTCTTTCTTCCTTTATGTATAGACTCTTCGTTTTAAATATTCTTCTCAACAAGATTTGAAGATCATGAAGAACACTTGAATATTTATATTTTCAAACTTTGGTCAAATGGAATTTCTAATTCGATGGAATGTTAACAATAAGCTCCTTTCAACCTCCCAAACCAAGCCCAAACATTTTTAGGCTTCAACTCTTAACCAATAACTCTAAAAAATTATACTCACTTGCAAATTCTTCATACCATGAATAACACCATGAACGTGATGAACTCTGAAATTAGGCCTAGTGGAATTCAACTTTGTTTGTCTTCAGAATTTAGATTCTAGTTCTTATCTATAGGGAGAATGATATCTAATACAAATAGAACTCTAATTTAGCCATAATCAAATAACCACTTCACCTTCTCCAAGCTGTTTCAAGCTCAACAATAGTGAAATTTTTAAACCCTCTAAATAAACCAAATTTCAGACCCAAACTTCACAAATGCTAAAAAACACTTATCTAACATTAGAAATGTAAAACAAGATTCGATTCAACTTTGATTTTTGATTTTCTCTTTTAAATTTTTGAATTTCTCAAATTTTTTTCGTTATTTTCCAAATTATGAACCTAGTATTGAATTTGTAAAATCATGTCTCTAACCTAAACTATGATACCAAATGATACGATCCTAATTATAAGATTTAGGTTTAAAAGTGGAAACTATGATAAAGAAGAAATTGGGGATCAAAAGTGAAGAAATAAAGACTCAATTGAGTTCACAATTTAACCCAAGGGAAATATACTTGAATTCAATGAATTGAGAAACACAAATGAATCAACAAATGAGAAAATCAATAACAAAAATCAAGAAAAGGCATTCTATATCAACAATGGAAATCCATTCTATTGCTAACCTAGATTTAATTACAATAAGCTAATATAGCCTAAAGAAAATCCACCTTTGAACTACACTCTTAAAGGGGCTTCTTCAAATCTTAAGAAAAAATATTCTAAAGAAGAAAACAAGCAAAGGCATCTGTTAATACCTATTGCATATATAAGAGTAGTTGATTACAAAAATATCCCAAAAGTGGATGTCAAGGAAATAGCCCACAAGGGACCTTATTGATTGCTCAAATGGAATTTTCAACTTCTAAGGCCCTTGGTTGATCGCTAAATAGGCTTGAGACTTGCCCAAGTGGATTGAGCTCGCCAAAAATGATATGCCATCACCAAACATGGGTGAGCATTAATAGTCCATTGGAAAAGTGTCACTAGGATTGACCATGTGGAAGCTTTCATCGCTGAAATGGACAGTCAGGGCTTTACTTGGAGCCTTCAATATTTCTCTTGGGCTTGTCTTATTTCAAATCTATCTCCTATAGTTTGATTTGATTTACATGTGAGTCTTCATCTCTTCCATCTAAGCTATCTCTCATAGCTTCTGTGCTCCTACATATGTAGCTTCAATAGCAAAGACTCTATATTCTTATTCATGGAATATATAGCTTGGAAATGTGTACATGAGCCTCTTTGAAGTGACTTTTGAGATCCTCTTTGCACCTTCAAAATGAGCATGGCTTGGATCCCATTGACTAGACCTTGAATATAGGTTTAGAAAAATTTAAGCTAACCGTGCTTGCATCATGAAGGCTCCAATACCTTCCCAACTCTGGGTAGGTAAGCCCAATAGCCAAAGAGATAAAGAATGCAAAAAATAAATAAATCAAACCTAATATGAGACTGCATTCAAAAGTCAAGCCATAATATAAATAAATAATAATATCCAAAATGAATAAAATACAACTCTAATCCCAAAATTAGATGTCATGAGTAAAGAACACTAATACTGATAATGAGTATGAAAATACATATCTATTTCTAAATTATAAAATAAAGATATGATAGATACGATGAAGTTCAAAATTAAGCCTCGAATAAAGAGCTTACTCACCCATTGAATCAACCTCGATCACAACACGATCTCACGTCCTACAAGGCCCACTCAAACTAGGATCTACATCGAAAGGGTTAAAAAGGTAGGAGTAAGTATACTCATGTTGTACTCAATAGATATCATAGGTCAACTGAGCAAAGCAAAAAATAAAATAACCATAGGGGGTTTTCAACCCATATATTTTCACAATTTCAATCTCGTATCTCAATAAACCTTTCCAGCACATCCCTCAGTCAAGGATTTTATAATTTTTTTTATTTTATTTCAAAAATTAATATTTCTCTATGCTACCAATTCCATGTATATGGATGTAAGAAATGAATATGCCTGCTCATAACCAACATAATTGCATGTATATATATGTACGAAATGAGGATGCATTCTCATAACGAAAAGCAATATCATATAATGAATCAATTCAATAATGGTATTAAATAAGCTTAAATATTCTCAAATCTCAATAAATCATAATATAAGTGATAACATGGAACCACAATATTGAATAGTCATGTAAGAAATCAATAATATCAATTCAAGGCCCCACTCAGACATCACAAAAATATATAAGGCAAATAATGCTCAAACAAGACTAACCTTGGCCCGACTGACCTTGGCCCCGCATGGGCATCATAATAATAACAACTTGTCATGTCAATAATAAGATTCACATAAGCCTCCATATAGGCATCACAACAATAATAATCACCCAAGTCAGCAATAATACTCACATTGGCCCCCACAAGAGAAATACGATATAATCACTATCTCACACAGTGAATCTTATTATAAATCACCAACCCATAACATACTTTACATAAATGCTTAAATACCTAGACCGGTTTGAAGAAAGTTAAACAATAACCTACCTCAAAAAGTCAAATCTCAACCTAGACCCTTTAACACAAAGTCTTTCCTTTTTGTGCAGCCTCAAAATAAACCATATCTATCAAATACACAATCTATACATCTAAAGGAGTCTAACAATATTCATATTAGCTTATTCATTCTTGGTTTAAAACTCAACCCTGAATGAAAAAGGATAAAATAAGAATTTTAGTTAAGAATCAAGATTCCCATACTTCAAGGACTCTAAATTTGAAAACCCATTGAAAAATATATTCTAATCGATGTTGAAATCACCCAAAACCCATTCTCTCATTATACCAAATAAACCCCAAAATTCAAGTTAAAATTTTAAGTTTTGAAGATAAACTCAATGAAAAATGATAGAAATACGGTTTAGAAATTTACTCAAACAAGATTGAAGAAGCATACTCTTGAAATCACCAAAAATCGAGGTCTCAAGGTCCAACAACAGAGAAAAATAGAGAAAAATATAAAATACAGTTTATATACTATTTTGTGGATAGTGAATCATGACCGAGATTTCCCCCTAGCATTTGTAAAAGTAAATGAGCCGGACCTACCACAATTGCAGTGGCCTAAACGCAAATGCAATGGATGAAATTTGACCCGACCCAATTTACTCTTTGCAAAGGCGTCCCCTACCTTTCGTTCAAGATGACTAGAGAATTTTCTTCTCCGCGGTTGCTATAGAATTTATCACCCCTTGGTTTAAATTGGAATCCAAAAAGCACGGTTGAGCTTAAGTGTGGAGTGCATGCGACCCATGATAAAAAATTAAAGAAACATATTATTAGCTAGGCCCTAGAGGGCCTCAGAGAGCATGTTTAACCGTTGTTTTTACTTTAATTATGACTTTGGGGACAAAGCATAATTTTATGTGTGGGGTGTGATGCCTTTCAATATTTATTTAGGGAGAAGTATACCATAGGATTTATTTATTTATTTAGCAACTTGCTTTAAACAAAAAAGAAAAAATTGAAAAAGAAGAAAAACACAGACAATTTTTTCCTTTAGATTAGAATAAATAGTTTTTTGTTGGTTTTTAGGTATTGTTTTTTTAGAAAATCCAAAAACTTATTGAGTTCAAATGCGCACACAAGTGTACGTGGTTGTACAAGTAATATATGATTTTTTAGTCTAAATATTGCACACACTGGAAAATATCGATTAACTATTTTACTGAATTAGAGTAATGGTAATTATTTATTTTAGCTGTGGATTTCATGATATATTTATAAATAAACTAAACTAAAAATAAAATGAAATAACTAATGAACAATTAACCAAGGAAAAAGAAGATTCTTACACAACCAATGGATGATCTAGGATTATGATTTTGCTAACAATCATATTTAGTTTCAATTTCATCAACTTATTTGATTGTCTAGTTGTTGATTTTTAGGGTTGATTTTATGATTTGGGAATGATTACTCTCTAATAGTCTATTCAAACTAGTCTTACAGCTGCATTGCTGAGAGGAGATCTAAGAAGCTAATTGAAATACATTTATTTATCTTTTTGTTTTGTAACCAAGTAAGGTGTTAATTCAAACACATTTATTCATCTTTCCATTTTGTAATAAAGTAAGGTGATCTATGTATTTTATATTCTCTCAATGAATCAATTCCTTATTTTGCTAAATAAGAGATTTTACTTAATTTATTCTTCATTCTAATCCCTGTTCCTTTGGTCAGTTTACTTCGAGCTAAAAAATTATATTAAAATTTGTGAATATCTAACATAGTAAAAGTAAAAATATAAGAACAACTATTATGCTAATCAAAGAAATAAAAACAAGATTTACTAAATAATCATTTTATTAGCTACCATAATTCTAGAATGAGAGGTTTAACTCCACATAGACATGGAGCAATAACAATATATCTTTAAAAGAATTAACATAAATTAAATAATAAAGAAGAAGAAAAGATGAAATCAATTTTCTTTGGCCTTCACGGCAACTCGTACTTCTCCCAAGGTCAAAAGTTGTATAGACACTAACTTTATAGAATATTATATATGTAGGAAAAAACCCTCCAAAAAATAACTGAATCTAAAATTGATTGAGAAAAGCAAATCATAAATTGGATTCTACCACTGGGTCGGTACTCTTTTTCCACTGGGTCGGTACTCTTTTTCCTCTTTTTTTATTGTCTAGCACATCAAGGCAGTACTACTCAATTCAAATTGAATTGAATGTTATAAATATATTATTATAATAATTTAATCGATTAAGCTGTCTGCTTGATTTTCTTTTATAATCTTCTCAGAGGCCACTCCCATCTTATCTCGAATAACCTCATTCATGATTTTAACAAACCTAGTATGTCCGTACATCCATCAATGTACTTATCCCTATAATGTGCATCTTCTGAGCATAGAAGTTTTTGACTGGACAACACTCTGCCCTATACAACACCATTGGTCAAACTATAAAACTTATCTTTAAATTTTGGTGGTATTTTTTTATCACACAAGACTGTGGAGGCAAGCCTTCATTTTTTATCCACATTGCACCAATATGATGAGTTACGTCACTATTAATGACTGCACTACCCTGGATAATAGAGCTAAGATATTTGAAATGGTTCTTTCTATTATCCTATCTGTCCAATCTCACTTACACGCCTTCCTTATGCAACCTCTAACTAAATTTGCACTCTAGATACACTATTTTATTCCTGCTCAACTCAAACCCTTTAGCTTCCAAAATTTGTAGCCATACCTTTAGCATATCATTCACTTCTCCGTACGTCTCATCAATTGGAACTATATCATCTACCAATAATATGCACCAAGGCACTTCATCTTGGATAGAGTACATCAATACATCTATCACCAGGACAAAGTAGAATGGATGAAGAGTTGATCCATGGTGCAAATCTATTTTCATAGGAAAAGGCTTTCAGTCTCCCCTATTATTTTAACCATATTTTAGCTCCATCATACATGTCCTTTATTTCCATAATGTAAGCCACTAGTACATGTCTAGCTCAAGGCATCTCTAAAGGACTTTTCTTTGAACTTTTTCATTGTCCTTCTAAATGTTAATGATTGACATATGTAAGTCCCACTTATTTTCTTGGTATTTCTCTATTATTATCCTCCCCAGATGGATGTATTCTTTAGTAGAAAACACTGGCATAAACCAAATTGTTTCTCGGATTTTGACATACCTCTCTTCACCTTCATCTCTACCATTAGCTTTCAAACTTTTATAGGGTGACTTAACAACTTGATACCTCTTTAATTATTACTGTTTTAGATGTCACCATTATTTTTTTACAATGGTACCATTTTACTCCACGTCTATTCTATGGGCATCATAGTCATCTTAAAAATTACATTGATTAACCCAGTCAACCACTACATACCTACCTAACATGCATCTTCCTAAAACCTATAGGGATCTCATTAGGTCTATTCCCCAGCTCATTTTACTAATATTTTATGTCACTTCCTCAATCATAATACATCTATAATATACAAAATCCCTATATCTCTCTGAGTGATCCAAAACTCCTAGTATGATAACTCTATCTCCTACTTTATTTAATAGCTTGTGAAAGTAGGCATACTATCTTTTCTTGATAAACATCTCATCTGCCAATACCTTATAATCCTTATCCTTTATGAAATTCACTTAATCCATGTCTCAAGTCATCCTCTTCACATCGTTGTAAGCCTATAAAGTTTCTTATCTCTGCCTTTGTCCCCTAGTGCTGCATAATATTTGTCAACCACATAAACTCTATTCCATGTGAAACTTCCTTTGACTGCAAATTCTTTGTCCATAAAAATGACAAGAGATCCTTAGGTAAGTTTAATGCCAAGAGTATTGAGAAAGTTTTCCTTTGTTACTCTTTACACAAAAAAAATATAAAAAGACTTTAAGAAAAGTATAAAATCATACAGATGGTAGTGTTCATGTTATCTTTGATGAAACTTGTCACTTAGCTAATGAAGGATTATGTTTGACAAACAAGAAAATTGGATCGAGACCATATCCATTTAATGATTAGAAATAAGTGATAGTAGCACATCAAGGTTCTCAAGTAGAAAATGGAGAAAATCTTAAAGTTTAACGTATAGTAGTAGAGGTGTCAATGACTAGGTGACATTTGAAACTTCTACAGATTATCATTAAGTGACGCAAAGATTCATGCCTCACAGGAACGTACTCCCTTAAGGTCAACAAAACTATTAGAAATTTAAGAAAGAAATTTTGAGCAAGATCTCACATATAGTTCAAAACATTCTTACACCTCTAAAGTCAAGAATCAAAACTTGATCTACAGTGACAAATTTATGTGTATTATCAGAATATAATTCCTTGATAGAGCCAAAAGATATCAATGAAGCCTTAATGGATGCAAAGTAGCTTGTAGATATGAAGGAAGAATTAAACCAATTTGAACGAAGTAGAGTATGGAACTTGTTCCCCAAAACTTTAAAGAGTATAGTAATAGGGACCAGGAGATTTTTACAAACAAGTTTCATGTTCAAGGGAAAACCATGAAGTACAAAGCACGATTAGTAGTTAAAAGCTATAATCAATAAAAGGCATTGAATATGATGAAATATTTGTACAAATTGCCAAGGTAGAAGAAAATGGTATACATATTTCCTTCATGGCACACATAGATTCTTTCTACATTAGATGATGTAAAGATTGTATTCTTGAAAATTTGTCTCTTAGAATAAGTTATGTATGACAGACTCCAGGATATGAGAGCCATAAGCACCATGAGTATGTGCACAAGCTTTACAAGGCTTTGTATGGTTTGAATTAGGCTCTACAAGTTGTGGCATGATAGAAGATCAAACATTTTTATCAGCTATGATTAATTTGGGATAAAGATACAGAATACACTATTTCTAACAAAATAAGAAAAAGATTTCCCAATAGACTAAGCATATTGATGAGTTCATATTTAAAGCAGAAGATGAAGTTTTATGTAGTGAATTTATAAGCTAATGAGTAGTGAGTTTAAAATGATATAATGGGAAATTAAACTTTCTTAAGATTATAGATAAATAAATCTCCCACAGGCACCTCCACTTCCAATAAAATTACGTTAAGAAATATATCCAAAGATTTTAGATAGGAGACTCTAAGGTGAATGATACTCCCATTGTTACTAGCTCCAGACTTGACAAGTCATGTCCCTCTATCTAGGAAACTAAAAGTATAGAGTCGTGATTAGGTCATTACTATATGTAAATTCTAACAGGATACACATTTTCCTTAACATGGAAACATATGATCCTTTCCATGCCTATCCAAAAGAGTCCCATTTGAAAGTTTTTAAAAGAATCTTGTGTTACGGGAAAGGAACACAATACATGATTCTTTAGTATCTTGTAGGAGAGTCTTTTGATCTGGTAAAATTTATGACATAAATTACGCATGGTGTCTAGTGAATTAAGATAGCATATTAGGTAGGGCCCATTTGTTGGGATCTTATATAGTTTCACACGCCAGAAAGAAGCAGAACTTTGTTGCATTACAAACTATAGAAGCTAAATATATAGCAAAAACATCTTGTTTTACTCAATTGTTATAGATTAAGTAGCAACTTCATGACTATGGAATAATAACGGGACGCATACCCATCATGTCTGATGACACTAATACAATAAACATGGATAAGAACTTCGCTCATCAAAAAAGAACAAAGTACATTGATGCCCGTTCACTTCCTTATAGATAATGTTGAAAAGGGTCTAATCATTATGAAGTCATGAAGAATAAAACACCAAGTTGTTAATAGCATTACAAAAGCTCTAAGTAGAGAATAATTTGATAATAATACCAAGTCGCTAATATCATTACCATAACTCTAAGTAGAGAATAATTTGACAATAATCATCTGGACCTTGGTTTAATCATCCAACACTAATAGAAGGATATGGATAAGAAAATTTTGTAATGCGTATTTGAACTAAACAAATAATGAACAAACAATCACTTAGTATCCTACTATTATAGGTACACACACTCAATATTACAATGGATTTGGAACAAAGTGTCATCACCCAACCCATGAATCATGCGGCCACATACCCAACTAAACCCAAGATAGGAGAACCCTAACTACGCAATCGTTCGATTAAGTGTGGAAGTTAAGAAAATGATCTATAAAAGAATAAAATTCCTTAATCATGAATAAATCTCTTATTCAGTAAATTTAATAGATAATAACAACGCAAAAAATAGTTAACAATGACTCCCCACAACCTAATCTAAACTGATACCAAAGCATTAAGTAATAAGGAAGAAAATTCGGGACAAAATATCCATATGATAATAAAAGGACATGAGCTATTGTAGAGTGGTCACCATCGTACTAGAAACTCAAACTAATATGCATCATGGATATACCCCAAATGGAAATATAGTAAGGTATCATCGGTAGACCAAGGTTAGAATCAAATAGCAAGGAAATCATGACATCGGTTAAAGTTTGGATACTTACCTTTTCCAACTAGTCTATGGCATATTACTTGTAGCATCTCTTTGACCTACTTGTCATTTAACATATTTGTGTACCTTTGTACTTTGACAATTTATCCTTTGATAAGCTCTTCTACATATTATTTTATTTCCCTCACAACCCATCCTATGGTTTTACACTTGCCACTATTATGGCCCCTTACTCCACTTTTAATAATTAAGGACAATACCATGATCCCCACTACTCTAGCATGATCTAAGGACTAGAAATGGTCACCTAAGTATCCCTCATACCTATATGACCTAATACTCAACCAATTACTAACATCATCCTTTAGTCTAGTAAGTTTATAGTCATATAATACATTAATTATACTCAAACAAACTCTTCAATAAGTCTCCGACAATACACACACATACACTCTCTCTCTCAAATGAATATGATTATACATGCATGAAAAAGGTATGTACTATATTATTTTTCACCTCAACCTCATCAACATCAATAACATCATCTCATCATCAGTAACATTGCAATATCATCTCAATATTATTTTAACATGATCTTAATATAATTAGCAATATCATCAATACCATCTCTACATTATTAATGTCCTGCTTATAATTATATGCAAATGCAAGATGTATTTAATAATCAGTAGTAATGCCTAAAATTGAACCATAAACCCCTATTCACATATAAGCATAGATTCTAAAAAGTCTTGACCACTATTAACCCCATCAAACCAAAGGATTTTCAACGAGAATATATAAGCCAATACGAGACAAAGAGAATCCAAACCCTAAGATACACCTGGTAATGCACCAAAACCAATATATTCTCATATATCTAGCTCTTCACTCATACCCTTCCTAGAAATTTAAATCCCAAATACTATGTCCATCTCTCTCTTTTTTGTTTTGCCTACCTTGGATATATTTGTAACTAAATTTTCAAATATCCACAACCATGTATGTACAACTCCCATATCTCTTGAAAAAAAATCCAAACCTATCACTACCCTTTTGCCTCTACTACCCATTCTCTATCCCTAATCGAGCCCTACAAAACTCCTATCTACTCACAAATAACCTACTATGTCCATGACGCACACTCATTTCATTCGTAGTCCATCCTTACTCTTCTCATAACACAAAACTATATTTATATTTTATTCTTAGGCATACCTCTAACATATGCAGACATATACTAGACCATTTAGAAGGAGCAAGTTCCATAAAATAGTGTCTCATATCATATAGTCATCAATTGGTCAGGCTATTATTATTTTGTTCATCCAAACTTCATGCCCAAAGGCCCAAGACATGAAATTACCAAAAAATGCTATCATTACTATATGCATCCAGCCTAATTCTACTATATTAAACCATAACATGCCTCACTGATGAATTTTAATTTACAGAGGGTGGAGAGTTGTCCCACATGCATTTGGACTCTTCTAATATTGGAATCCAATTAAAATGCCTCAAAATTTCCCACATATATCTTGTCCTCTGAATTCACGTCACGCTAGGTAAGAGGTTTATTTAGGTTGTTTTTGGATGAAAAGGACGACAAAAGGAGGCTCAGCTAAAAGAGGGTTCTAATTAACCCTTTGGTTGGCTACTACTTGACTGCCACTACAAAGGCTAGAGTACCACTGTAACAGTAGATCTACTGCTACAACAGTGGGGCAGCAGGCTTTGCCTAAATTTTTAGTTGTCAACCCAAATTTGGTAGGGCCATAGTTTTCTCCCAAGAAATAATTCTTACGAGATTTAGAACAAAGATTTTTTAGTCAAAATATTTTTTAGAATTCTCTTTAATATAATGATGATTTAGGTCATTATATTAGATATCAATGTACCCATTATTCATCCCCAAATGATTATGCAAATGGGAAAAGAATCTTTAGCATGACCTTGGTATTAAACATATATTGCAAAATTAAAAAGAAGAGTGATCCCTCATTTTCACTAATTAACATCTCATCAAACCTCAATTTATTAAAAATAAGTTGACGTAATCGACCAATGTATGTATTAGGAGTCTTTGAATTGCCTAACCTGACGCACAAGTACTATCATTAACCATGGAATGAAAATACAATCATTTGTTATGCAATAGGTTATTTTAAAATACTCTAGACATTGTAAAATACCGCAACACAGAAAAATTTAGAATGAAATGCAATCCACGTGAAGCTAATATATCGCAATACAACTATAGCGGCAGGACTATTACCACAGTGATAATTGGGGATCAAATGGGGGGAAATGAAATATTTCCCCCATTTTAAATTTCTACTCTCTAAAATTTCTCTCAAATTCCCCAGTCAACCTTTTTTTGACAATAATACAAGGTGATTTCTCATCTCTACTACTTTCTTTATGCACTTATCATCATAGAATCATAAATTCGAAAGTAGAACAAGATTTTTTGATTGGTTTCTTGGTGAAATTTTGAATTTTAAATTTGGTGTGTTGTTGCATGAATTCTCAGGAATGATAGATTAACTTATGTCCCCAACACTCCTATAGCGTTCTACGCATAAGGTTGACGATGATCAAGGTGGTTTTTGGGCACAAAAAAGGTAGAAGATAAAGAGTCACCCTTTCTAATAGTTTTGAATAATTTATGTTTGATTTTAGGTGTTAACCAACCCTATTTTAGTGTAAGAGAGTTGAAACTTACTTTACAAAGTATGATCTATGCATGGAAATCAAAAAATTTAAAAGAACTTTAAAATCCTCTGCGGATGGATTTCAAGATTAGTTGGGGATGAAGACATCATTTGAGTGGTGGATTTTGGTGGCGCTACTAAACTAAAAATATCTCCGCTGTATTGAAGCCTAGTAGTAGCTCTCCAGATTTTGAGTTTTCCTTATTTTTGAAATTTCTTGCCCCTATAGCATTTTGACTTGTTTTTTCAACATATAATTACAATATTTTAGGGCTACTATGGAGAACCAACACAAATACCAAAGGTTTCTTGACTCCAATAGCCTTGATTATTATAAAAAGGGATGAAAAAATAGAGGTTTCATTTATAAGGGAGGTTATCGAACTTCTACGATCAGTTGAAGGTATTTGGTTGAGAAATGCTAATGGATCCCATTGGTGAGTGCAATTTTCCTTGAGTTTAATAGTTCTATGATCTTCTTCTAATTGCGAATTAGTCTGTCCCCTTTCCCACTATTCGTATTTTAAGAAAGAATGATCTAATGGATGCTACCTTTATCAGTGACACCCTAGGGTTTGAAACCCTTCTAATGTAAGTTTTAATGCTAAGTTTATGGAGTCAGACTTGAGGTACATGACCAAGATCTTGGCATCGGAGGGTCAGGATAGTAAGGTGAAATACTTTGGCCTCTAGAGGACCAAGAACACTTATTTTTCAGTGGAGGTTGGATGTGGCTGCAGTTAGTGTCTTAGATTAATTTTCCTTTTGGTAAATGTAACTAATATGACCTTCTATTTGGCTATGGTAGTGGACTACTCTATTCAGGCATTAAGGTAAATATGAGGATGTAGGTTATAGATGAGTGAAGGTATTTTTATGCTATAGGAGGGTCGTTAAGGGATCTTTTCACGTTCTCCCGCACCACAAAACTAGTTAAGACAGTCAAGGTGTCTAAGGAGAAATTTGATGTGTCCTTCAACCCATGGAGGGGTAGACATGCGTGGGAAGTTAGCAAGATAATGAGGAAGGTAGGGGAGAAAGCTTAGAGTAGTAGGGCTGGAGAGGGTGAGGAGTCTAGGAACCCTCCACACAAGCTCCTACATCTCTTGGGGGATGAAAAGTCAACCATGCTATACCGGAATACTTGGAGAGGGCTCAGTTGCCTCCTCCAAGGTTAGATCCTTCAAGCTCTACTACGCAACTAGAACAAGCCCCAACCTATGTGGAACTTCAAAGAAAGCTATATTAGGAGAAGAAGAACCATCATTTTGGGGAGCTCATACTAGATAGAATGTGTAATGATGTGCAGGTGATGTTTAAGTATGCCTCCCCCTATCAAGAAGCTCTCAAAATTATCAAAGAAGGATACAATAGGGTTCTAATTCCTTAGCAAAATAGAGGTAGAGGTCCAAATACATCAAACCATAAAATTAATAAGGCTACCAGCTAAATTCCCTCCCCCCTCCCTTAATTTTTTAATTACTATTTTCTAGTTCTTTAGGTTTCCCCCTATGGGATGTAACAATGAACTAATTTCTTTATGTTCATGCATTATTAGGACATTAACTACTATCATACCTTTATAAATAAATAACTAGTTTGCTCTGCATGTTGAAAGTGACCTTTATTTTAAAAGTTTCTAAACACAGGGTCTTATTTAGCAATGAAAGAAAAATGCAAAAAAAAGAAAGGCCCTAGTAGCTTATTACTTGGGAGTTGTTGTAGCGGTACTGTGGAAGCTACGAGGATCCACTATGGGACCATTGATACAAAACTAAAACCATCGCTGCCGCGGCATTGACCAGTGGATTATAGTAATGACGCTCCATATCATTTTCTACATTTCTACATATATTTTCCATTTAGATCTTTCTTATAGCTACCCCAAGTGAAGGGGAGCCTTGGAGTAACTGGTAAAGTTACCGCTATGTGACCAAGAGATCACGGGTTCAAGCCTTGGAACATCCTCTAGCAGAAATATAAGGTAAGGCTGCATACAATACACCCTTGTGGTGGGGTCCTTTCCCAAACACCGCGCATAGCGGTAGCTTAGTGCATCGGGATACCCTTTTTTTTATAGCTACCCCGAGTTATTTATGACTTACTGGAACTAACAGTTCAGTTACTGGGTTGTTTTTTTGGATTTTTGAGAAAATTCCCTATTTTGAAGTTTTCATTGATGAGAATTGTCTACCAGGCAAAAACATAAGTCAATCGAACTTGTATACCAATTTTGATAGTTCCAACAGCTCCAGATCATCGATTTTAGCCTAGTAGGACCTTTGGTTTGTATCCAAAGGCTTTCAGACAGATTTCGGGCTATAAATTGAGAATTAACAAAAATGGCACTTGGTGTGGGACCTACTTATCATCTGACACATCTCAAACTAGGGCCTGGTCATAATGGGCAATCCCAAGCCCAACCAGGGCCAAGGACCGCCCTCGTTACCTAACCCAACCACCGTTAGCATATTTTGAGCCGATTGAAGTCCGAATATATAACAAGATAGCGTGTACAACCATGTGGAGACTATGGGATAAGTCTATAACTAAGACCAACCTAATCAAGTCAACCACCCAATAGCCAACCAAACTAATGTGGAAGCTATAAGCTAATACCATGATAACAATCAAATGTCCCCAAGTCCACAGTTGTCCATACAAAGCCTCTACACCAACCAAAGAGTACTTAGTCGGGATATGTCCCAAACCATAGCCAAAAACCAAAGTCTATGAAAGATAAGAAACACATATGAAATAATCCATGACATGAAATAGAAGCCTTCTGAACTATGGAAGCTCACCACTTCAATCCAATGGCCGTTCCCAAATCTGATCACTAAGCAAGAAGAGTAGAATGGCTGGTTCCTGCAAAGCGTGGGTATACAACCTCCAGTAGATGGGTTAGTGGGTGAACACTAGCATGCACCCAGGATAGGGATAAGATAATGTCTTTTAAAAAGTGAAGAAAAACCAACCAATGAAAACAATCATACATATCTATAAGTGCTAAGAAAAAGGACCAGGTTTAGCGTGCCATTAAAACCTTTACCTGGATTATGTAGCTTAGCCGTCCTACCACCCACAAGCCATATGGGTTCAGTTCCCCCTGCTGAAAGAGTACCAATGCGTGTAGCCATACGACCAAGAAATATCCCTGGGATGAATAGTACATCTCTCTAATATAAATGTGACTCTTGCACGTGGCCATCAAATACCCCTCATATCGGCATTTATGAGTTTCAGGTTTTGGTCCCCCTGAGACTACCACCTTCCACGGCTTAGCTAACAGTTTCCGCTATTAATGCCCATTTAAAACCATTACCAAACAATCCAATGATCTATTTATTAACCAAGGCTATTTAATAAACCAGTGGTATCTTCATACCACCATACTTGCAAGAATTATCCATAGCCAAACTACTTAGATTAACAAGACATTCAAGTGCCCTTTTATTAGCCATATTAAACCTCAACTTCCATGTTCTACACCAGCATAACTAATTAGCCATTATCCCATTTCAAACCATTTAAACCCATTCCATAAATGCATTCACTTGGGGGATTTCCATCTATCTCGCAAGGTTTTCAAAATAGACCAACCATGACCTCCAAAACCTTAACCTTTAAACCATTCCAAACCTTTATGACCATACCAAACATTTAAGGCATTTATATAATTTAAACCATTTAAAATATGAAAAACCATCCAAAAACGTTTAGAATTCCATTACAAAACCGAACCATGCATGAGTTCCAATGCAAGTTCAACAATAGCGTAAAAACGTTCTTTGAGGCATTTTATCAAACATATTGAGGGCATACCTTTACTAAGACCAAAACCAACATGTAAATCACCATAATTTGGGTTATCAAGAACCATTAGTTAAACCATAACAAAAAACTAACCACATATCCAAACCATAACCAAACACATATATAAACATAGTTTAAACCAATACCAAACCATATACATAAAGACCCTCAACAATATTTCAAAATCAACCATTCAACATTCACAAACCAACGTTTAAAACACAATACACATTTCTTTGATTTAAAATAACGATGAGGGAAGGAGTACATGCCTTTTACAAGAAAATTCATGGAAGAAATCTTGACCTATGAGCCTTTTGAATATCACTTGTGAAACCCTAGGCTCCAATCTTCCAAGAGAGTGTTTGAGAGAGTATTTGATGTCTTTTAATGGGTTTTATAATGTGAGGACATAAGGGTTTAGTAGTAGGAAATGTCCAAACTACTCTTTACTTAAAGATTAAGACAAAACACGCTTAGGGGTATGACTCACCTTACCATTCATAACCAAGGGTACGAGTAAGACCCCAACCCATACCCCAACTCATATCCAACCTTGACATGACCTAACCTACGGGTTTATATACAAAATACACACCCCTAAGTCATACCTAAGGGTTCGAGTGGTAACCTCAATCATATCTACCAACCATATAGTAGACAGATTATACTAGACAACTCAGCCATGCACCATATGACTCATTCTATACCACTCCTAAGATCCTATGCAACTCTTACCCATATGAGTCGTACCTAGGGAAGTAGCTAAGCCTAACATACTTCATACGATATGATTGGACCACCTAGGGACCTCACAACTCATAACCAAGGGTACGAGTGACTCCCTTGAGTCATATCAAGCCAAAAGTATCCAAACTTTGGAAATTTTCAAAGGTCCTATTTTGGGGTATTTCAGTCTCCCCAACTAGGAACATCTATCCACGAATCATGGGTAAAGGTAATAAAAAGCATGAGATAGTACACCAACACACATCAAACTTTCTTCAAACCAAAATAGATAACAAGAACGCAAACTATGATGAGAAGATTACCACATACCCAAAGCATGATTTACACCCTAATTCCTTCATTCCAACCCCTACTAAGTTAGAAAACAAAGAGATAAGGGAAACCATTCCTTTACTTTAAAAAAGTTTGTAAACAAAGATGTGTTCAAAGAACACACACACCTTACACACGAATTTCCTAAAACAAAGAACCAATATGGATCCTTGGACTCCATGTCCACCTCTATATCCAAAATGGCTTACTCAGACTTTTAGTCTCACCTTGGAACCTTTTATGAAGCCACACCTTTACTAAGATAGGATTCTTATTGGGACCTCATTAAAAAATAAGGAATCCAAGATATACCATCCAAAGGAACAAGCCATACCTTACCCCAACACAAACACATAGGATATCAGATAAAAAGAAATGGAATTTGGCAATTTCTAGTAGGTGTCCGTAATTATGGCACGTCGTCCCAGTACTCAAATTCAAAATTGTCCTTTTTCCATTGTCTCAGCACGATTTCCCTCGCGTCATTCCAAAGTTCCAAGTCACGAAGGAAGGGGCACCACAATGGCTCCACATTGTGCCATCCCTTAATTTCCCAATTGTCAATTTCCAGTGACACGATGCGATAACACCGCGTCGCGCCAGGGGCCCAATTTGGGAAAATTTTACTAAAATTAAATGACGTGTCCAGGGTTAAAAGGGTCAATTTTCTACCTCTATTTAAACCCAATAACACGTGTTCTAGCTATTCTTCACCCAAAATATACTATTTTCTCTCAAGTTTCTCTCAAGAAAAAGTTAGGGTTTCTATTGGGGATTCAAATTCAAGAAGGTTTCACCATCAATCTTTACGAAATCATGAACTAAGGTATGCATAGTGTTCATTCATGGACTTCTTTCATCTATGAAGCCCAAGAATCCCTTTTCTAAATTCAAGTTATGGATTTTCTTATGAATTTCTTGATTGGGCTGCTTTTGTTCATGCTGATAATGAGTAATTGAATTATATTCCATGAATGAGTGTTAAATTCTATATGGGTTGATTTGTATCGGTATAGATTCATGAATTCCTAGGACTAAACCCTTGAATGATTAAATTAGAATTGAATCATGACAGTTAATTGTTGTGTGATGTTGTTTGCACATTCTATGCCTACTATGTATTTGGTTGAATGCCTAGATGAAGGGAAAGTGTCTAATTAGTATGATATCATGAAATCCCCATGTACGTACAAGCTTATGCCTATCACATGTTTGATGAAATGCTTCAGTAAATGTATTATGATAATTATTATGTATTCAAGTAAGTCATGCTTTGACAGTTTCCTTCCATAGAGTCCTGGGGGTACTTGTACCAGAAATATTAGCTGTGTACCTAGAGCTATGTCATGTTTTCACAATACTCTCAGTCAAGCTATGAATCCTTAGACTTTAGATAGTCTTATGACTCAAGAAAAATCTCCATGATCTCATGACTTAGTCAGTTGTCATATATCAGTAGTATTCCGTCAGTCAATGGAAATTAGTAACTCAGCTCATGTTCATTTCAATAAATCATGTTCAGTGTCCATTCAGATGGGCGTAGGAATTAGCACCGAGTGAACCCAAGGATGGGGACATGCACACTATCAGAAGAGGGTGTGATCCTTAGAAATTATCCTTGGATTCCAGAACGATTAGCCAACATAGGTTTAGACATAAATACTGTTTGATGAGGGTTGATGAGGTGGATAAGCACTGTCAGATAAGGGACCCACCATTCTCTTTTAGGGACACTATCAGATAAGGGTCACCTACAGCTTGTCCTTACCAGTGGCGTGGTATTGAAACCCTTCCAATTGGGGTTATAGATTAGACCCAAACTCAGCCATAATAGCGTATCAAGAGAATGTTGGTTAAATACTACCTCCCACAGTTTCAGTTCCAGTCTCAATAAATGAACTTAGATAGTTTTTTAGATTCAAGACTGTCAGATACAGTTGACTCAGATACAGTAAGGAGCTCATATAGTTTCATCAGATTCAGGACTGTCAGATATAGTCACCCATGTTATCAGTTACATTCAGATATAGCTATTTATGTTATCATTTATATTAGTTATTAGTATGTCATGTCATCAGTATTCAGATTCAGTAATCATGATATCATAGAGTCAATTACAGTTATATATTTATGTATGTATTTTTGCATTCATGTTAGACTGTTAGCTAGCATTATTCATGCATGCTAACCCTTGCATTAGCCTACCTCACATGTATACTCAGTACATTCCATTGTACTAACGCATTTGCGCTATGGTGCTTTTTTTTATGTTACACTATAGGTTTAGAGACACGAGTTCCAGATCAGCAGTAAATTTCAATCTCAGCAGTCAGAATAGAAGTGAGTCCTCATCCTTTGAGGACATGATTATTTCTCCAATATTTCATTGATTAGTTATTAGTTGGAGTTAGTTGGGGATATGTCCCATCAACTCCTTATTCAGATTATTAGACAATAGAGGCTTTCATACTAGATGCAGACTATTATGTTTCAGACTTCAGTGTTTACAGTTTTGTTTTGGGTATTGTATCACCCCACAGATGTTATCTAATCCATGTTATGTTCAGTATTGAACCTTGTGGCCTTTCAATGCATGTTTCCATATTATTCAGTATTTTATGCAGCATACAGGTAAAGATATCAGTCATAGGTTAGCTTGTGGTCCTTCGGGGTCATGAGCACCGTGTAGTATTCTGGTTCAGCAAATCGGGGTGTTACACTCACCTTCCAGAACCTTAATCCTAGTGGTCATCCTAGACTCTCTCCCACTTAGGGACTTCTACATTCCCTATTTCGAACATCACCGTACTTCCAAAGCCACTACCATCCTAGAACAAGAAGAATCACTAAGGAGACAAAGTACAAGAATTATCCATGCAACCCAAGGCGAGATAAAAACATCCCAAAACAAGACAAGACACCATAGGCACGAAGTATTTCATAACAATCACCTAGACTATAATGAAGAATCATCCTGACATAAACTTATCATGAAAGGAGTCCTTAAATTGGATATTGAAGAAACACAACCACACATGCCATGAGTAATGTAATGTAAAAGCAAAACTCATATTTAGGGAACAAGGCGAATACAAAATGTAAACCTTAGGCATAAGTGCTAAATGAATGCATAGAACACTAGTAGAGTACTCTCTTAACCAAGATAGAAGAGAATAACTAGAATATGCAATTCGACCTTCCCTTAAAGTCCACTACTAAAAGAATAATTTTAAGACTAACCATCAACCTTCCTCCCATCATACTTACAAGCCTACATTTCTCCCTAATGGGTATCACCAAGGATGTATACTAGTGGCTACCTAGAAAGGACATGCGAAAACCATTAGACCACATTGACTTCAACGTTTCTAAATAAATCCAAAACTATTTAAGAAAATCAAACCATGGCAGCAAAGGACTTTCCAAAATCATTTGAATCCAATCTAAACAATTTCATGTTCCCTTAACCTGCCATGCAATGCAAAGATTTAAAAGTAGTCAAACCATATGACAAAATCATATTCATTGGAAGTTTCACAAACAATGTGAGGACATAAAATTTTCGAGGCCAGAACCAAGTAATTGAATAATCCTTAGTACACCAAAATTCATTTACTATCCCTATGCATCCCAAAATGTTCGTAAGCATTAATAAAACATGAATAATGCATCATAATCCATGGAAAATCAATTTAATGAGTAATCATATCAAAATTCTTAATTGTGCCAAACCCTATTTCAAAATTATGAATTTAATAATCAATTTCCATTCCAATAATAAAGTACAAGTATATGGACAAAGATACATGCAAGATCTATGATCTAACCTATCCAATGACTAGATCCCCAATCCATATCCATCCATTCAATTTGAATTCCTGGCTTAAGTCATAATTTATACGATTATTATATCCCTCAAGTCATCAGCCTTATCCAACCTACCAATTCACCTCCACACTTTCACATTGCTATCCCTAGTTAGTATATTTCCTTTACCAAAATAAAGCATCTAAGAATCAAGCCTAGGATCTACCAACTACTATGCAATACTTTCAAAACATTCCATATAAAATGGGATATACATATAAGGTCTAACCCACAAGGAGGACACTCCTAATCTCCTTAGTCACCCACCGACAACCTATTCATTCTCGGGGAGCCCATTCCCCTAATGCTTGAAACAAAGAAAACACTCTACAGATAACCATTAAGACAGATGGAACCTTTATCTAAGAGACCACTTAATTTCTTCTTAAGATCCCTTAACTCCACTGAAACTATTCTATATAGAAGGGATAGAATTTGGACAAATGTCCAAAATAAGACCAATCCCAAACCAATCTCCTTATTAGAAAGACACCATAAGGGTTATCAAGAAGACCTTAAGAGATTCATGCACCACTAAAATTGAATGCAAATAAAGACTTTCCAAGTTAGAATCTTTAACCCAAACCAAATAACAAAGATACCCCTTGGCGACCACTCTCTGAGTTCTAAGACAGGGTTAAATATTTCCCTTAATAACTAGGGAGCGAAACCATACTCCCATCCCATATACGACTCACCCAGGAATCTAAAGACAACCTTTATGGATCTGACAACCTAAGGATGATTAGTACGAGTGCAACCAATCCATTACCTCGAATGACAATGAAATCTACCATGTCCGAGTCAACCAAATCCACCAAGACCCTTTCATTACCAACAAATACCACACACCTCTATAGACTCTTTTGGCAATCGCAGAGTCACCTATCAGGGTAGAAACAAAAGAGAAAAAAGTTTAAAACAACTTTATGATTGGAATGCACAACTACAAATGGGGTTACGAAGGAGAGAAGACCCCGAACCAAGTAAACCATACACACCATAAAGGAAAGAGTTCCAAACATACCAATGTCAACCCCAGAAGATGCCTCAAACTCTTGAAAGATAGTGAAGTTGTTGATACTATCCCAACCCATATTAGAGTTAGATGTAGCACTCCTCGGTGCAAGAGCTAGAGAAGTAGCAACCGATGTTATATTGCCCAAGCGATAACCCTTATGGGATACTCCCATTGCATGTGACCTAGTTGACCATAACCAACACACCAATTCCTTTTTTCCTCTCAACAACCGTGGTGCAGCCACCCAAAGACTCTACAAAGAGGATAGGATAATGTGGATTGTGCCTCATTAGCCTTAGATTAGATACTTTGTGTCCTAGAAACATTACCAAATCCAAGAACACCTGCCTCCAAATAGATTTAGATATAAAACACCAACCATAGAATAGGACTTAGGACTCATCCAACTCTTTCTCTTGGACCATTTACCACTATACCATTGGCCTCCCTATTATTTAGAAAAATAAGGCCCCATGAGTTGGACTTGATCCATCCATATTGTCCTCGAGTGAGATAGGTAAGTTTCCACAGACTTTAGATCATTGAAAGGACATTAGTCAAAGAATGAACCAAGAAAGATAAAATAAGAGTTCAAGACCATAAACTTCATAGCCTGAAAGTAGAATAACCAAGAAAGTAAAACATTCCTAAATGCCTCATAGCATCCTGATTATAAGTGTGGCGCACGACACACCCATAAGCAAGACTCTACCCGACACGACTTTTTGGACACCTCATGACACCAAAACTTAGATTTGATACCAACTTGATGAATCCTGAACTAGGGCCTTGTCATATTAGGCAATCCCAAGCCTAACCTAGGCCGATGACTGCCCCCGTTACCTAACCCAACCATCATTAACATATCTTGAGCCAACTAAAGTCCAAATATATAACAAGATAGCATGTACAACCATGTGGAGACCCTACGATAATTCTATAACTGAGTTCAACTCGATCAAGTCAACCACCTAATAGCCAACCAAACAATGTAGAAGCCATAAACCAAAACCATGATAATAATCCAGTGTTTGTGTGTATATATATATAAATATATATATATATATGTATATATATATACATAACAAAAATAGTCCATGCCACACCCACGTCTACAGTTATCCATACAAAGCCTCTAAACTAACCAAAGAGTATTCAGCCGGGACATGCCCCGCCCATAGCCCAAAACCAAAGTCCATGAAAGATGAAAAACACATATAAAGTAACCCATGACATAAAATAAATGCCTTCCGAACTATGAAAGATCACCACTTCAATTCGATAGCTGTTCTCAAATACAATCAATAAGTAAGAAAAGTAGAATAGCCGGTTTCTGCCTAGCGTGGGTATAAAACCGTTAGTAGATGAGTTAGTGGGTAAATATTAGCATACACTTAGGATAGGGATAAAATAATACCATTTGTAAAATCAAGCAAAACTAACCAATGCAAACAACTATATTATATATAAATGCTGGGAAAAGGGATTGGGTTTAGAATGCCATTAAAAGCTTTACCTGGGTTGTGTAGGTTAGCCATCCTACTACCCACGGGCCATATGGGTTCAGCTCCCTCTACTGAAAGGGTCCTAGTGCATGTAGCTGCACGACCAGAAAATATCCCTAGTATTACTAGTACATACCTCCAATATAAGTGTGACACTTGCACGTGGCCATCAAATACCCCTCATATCAACAAATAAGTGTTTCGAATTTTGGTCCCCTTGATACTGCCACCTTTCATGGATTAGCTTACATTTTTCACCATCAAAGCCCAATTAAAACCATTACAAAACAATCAAATTATCCATTTATTACCAAGGCTATTTAATAATTCACTAGTATCATCATACCATCATACTTGCAAGCATTATCTATAGCCAAACCACTTAGATTAAGGGGACATTCAACTGCCCTTCCATTAGCCATATTAGAACTCTTGGGAGACTTCTATGTTCTCCACAATCATAACTAATTATTTTTTTGCCTTTTTAAACCATTTAAACCAATTTCATAAATGCATTCATTTGGGGTATTTCCATGTATCCCACAAGGTTTTCAAAATAGACCAACCATGACCTCCAAAACCTTAACCTTTAAACCATTCCAAACCATTTAAGACCATGCCAAATATTTAAAGCATTTATATAATTTAAACTATTTAAAACATGGAAAACCATAAAAAACCATTTAGAATTTCATTACCAAACCAAACAATGTAAGAGTTCCAATGCAAGTTCAATAATAGTGTAAAACGTTCTTTGAGGCATTTTATCAAACACGTTGAGGGAATAACTTTATCAAGACCAATACCAACATGTAAATCACCATAATTAGGGTTAATAAAGACCCATTAGTTAAACCATAACAAAGAACCAATCACATATGCAAACCATTGCCAAAAATATGTAAAAACATAGTTTTAACCAATACCAAACCATATGTATAAAGAAGCTCAATAATATTTCGAAATCCACCATTCAAGATTCATAAAACAACATTTAAAACACAAGTGTTTAATTTGAAATAACAATGAGGGAAGGAGTACATGACTTATACTAGAACATTCACAGAAGAAGTCTTGACCTATGAGCCTTTTGAAGAGCACTTATGAAACCGTAGCCTCCAATCTTCCAAGAGAGTATTTGATATGTTTTGATCCTTTATAACATGTTATGGAAGGCCATATAGGGTTTTATAATGTGAGAACATTTAAATATTAATACAAAACACGCTCAGGGTTCTGACTCACCTTATCATTCATAACTAAGGGTACGAGTAAGACCCCAACTCGTACCCTAAATCGAATCCAACCTTTCAATGACCTTACCTACTAGTTTCTATATGACTTGCACACCCTTAATTCATATTTAAGGGTATGAGTGGTAACCTCAATCATATATACCAACCGTGTAGTGGACAGATTATACTAGATAACTCAACTATGCACCATACTACTTATTCTATACCACTCATAAGCTCCTATACGAATCTTAGCCATGTGAGTCATAAATTTGGTAGTATATAAGCCCAACCTACTTCCTAGGGTATTATTGGACCACATAGGCACCCCATGACTCATAACCAAGGGTACGAGTGACTCCCTTAAGTCGTATCGAGCCAAAAAGGGTCCAAACTTTGGAAATTTTCAAGGGTCCTATTTTTGGGGTGTTTCATCATCAAAATAACCTAAAACTAAAATTTCAACAGTGCCATTGAGTTTGGAACATTGAATTTGATACGGTATCATAGTTTGTTTGCATATACGAAATTCTGATCAAATCTCGAGGGGTCAGTGGAGACTTGGAAAAATTCCAAGTCGTTAACTGGTGCAGCCGCTAAACCGGACCTTAGTGAAGGCCTTTATCAGGATGTCCTATCCCAGAGAGCCTCTTTAATGGCAAGCAAACCGCTAAAGAACATGCTATTTTAGCACTAGCTGATCTGCTTAAGTGCCACTTGGGTAGCATTAATGCCCTATTTGCTCGATTTTTCTCTCATTTTCACACAAGTCTTAAGAGTGATAGCCCTACAGAGTGTGGAAAATTGTGAGAAATATTATTAGGTGATTTTGGGGTTATTGTGAGCTTGTATTACCTATTTCTTCTCCAAGTTTTTATTAAGTTTCCACTTAATTCATGGTTAGTTTCTCACTTATTTCCCAAAACCCATAGAATATTGGTTGGTTGATTTTAGCACCATTTCATATTGAAATTAACCCATTCTTGAGGATAAATGTTCCATGATCATGGAGGGACACATTCACAAATTCAAAAGTGTGATTTCACAAGCAAGCCAACCAAGAATTTTATGTAATTTTGGAACTGTAGCATAAAAATATAATATGGGTACCATTGTTCTTGTATTGATAAATAGATTATATTTTTGATAATGTGGCATTGTGCGAAAGCTTCTTAGAAAGGAAAATCTCTAATTTAGCAGATTTCACCAGGTTTTCTTTGGTGTCCAAGTATGCTATGTTTACCTTTCTTCTAGATTGGGCTTTATTATAGTATACTTATGATAATATGATAGGTATGGGTTGGAAATATGGTCTTAGAGTCATATTTAGTAGAAATTTGATTATTTAGCCTTTTAAGGAACCATAAATTAGGCATAGTTGACTTAGTTAATCATATTTTAGATAAACTCTCTATCTTGGGACTAAATATGGATTATTTAATATCTAGTAACAAGATTAGATACGTTATCCTAGTTAGGGTAGAATTTCCACTAGAATGAATTTCAAGAATTAAAAGTTGGCCCTTCGGCCCACTTTAGGCCAGACAAAAATTAGTTCCTTGTAAACTTTATAGGTGTGTTATATCATTTACGTATATATTTTATAGATTGAAGATGTTTGATAAAAGATACTTATGCTAGATTGGTACTTGAGAGTTGATACGAGTTTTGGTTTAAGTCCGATGATTTAAGATCTTAAGACGGTTTTGATTCTGACATTATTCATGGTATGAGTTCTAATTTGAGTCTGACAAATCATGATATGAGTTTTGATACAAGTTCGATAATGATTATATAAGTTCTGGTTTGAGTCTTGCAATGAAAGGTTATTCTTGATGGTTATGATACTAGTTTGAGTTCGGAGTTCATGTTATGAAAGAATTCATGGTTATAGATTCAAGATACAATTAATTAGTTTAATTCTGTTTACTTTTTCTCTTTGATTACACCCTTCAGGGTTATGAAGGATCGCATTATGTTATTTACTTTTCCACACTTACTAGATTACAGGGGCCAATTTAGTAGTGATAGTTACGTGTTCTTTTATGTTATTATTTTATATTATTTATTAGTTTACAATATTTGGAGCATTATTCCAAGTTGCCCATTTACCTTAACTTAGTTTATTTATCTCATATTTTTATTATATTTATATTATTTTAGATCAGTCGACCGATGATGCCTGTTGAGTACCATGGCTTTGGTTCTTATACTACTATTATGTACCCTTTTGGTACATATCCGAGTTTGATTTGTCATTGTTGGTTCTGCGATCATTTAGACTAGAGTTCGTAGACTAGGTAAAATTTCAGAGCCAGAGTTCACCTTTTCTTCTTCTTCTATTTTTTCTTAGTATTTACACTTTAAGACTAATGTACATTTGACTATTACAGTACTCATATTCTTTTGTTAGTGGAACTCGTACCAACACTACTAGGTCATAAAATGGTGTTATCTACCTTTTGGATTATTATTATTTTGTGATTTATTATTGTAAGCTTTTACTTAAGGAAAATTTTCCATTTCCCTAATAATTAGCCTATTTTATAAGTTTGGGCTATAGTTTGGATTACCTACTGGTGGAATAAAGTAGGTGTTATCATGACTCGTAAATTAGGTCATGAAAAATTAGTAAAAGAGTGCTAGGTTCACCAATTTTGTTGGTACAAGAGCAAGTGTCTAGTAGAGTCTCGCGAATAAAATGATGAAATTTATTTCTTATCTTTGATAAGTTGTAAGTCATTCTTAGGAGATCTACACTTCTTTCACTCATTTTGTGCTAATGTTCAAATTTAGTTCCTAATGATTCCTCTGGTTTTACTCAATTATAGATGGATAGGATATGTGCTATTGCTATATGAGATTAGGACCCCGAGTTCATGACTAGGGATCATATAAAGTGTATGGATAACCTAGGATTTGAGGATAAGCAAGAGATTCAGCCTAAGTCAGAGACTAGGATTGAGGGCCTTCAGCAGACCCTATTCCCTTTCTTGAGTTGGAGATTCCTCTACCCCAGCCAGTGGTGCGCCTGGGACCATCCCAGGATCCACTAGGGTTTATTTATTATTCACTACTCAAGGATGAATTGGTTCATCTTTAGGATTAGTTGGTGGTGCACAATTTAAAAATTAGAGTGGTACCGATCCTGGGATGCAACCTGTAGCTGCGACTCCCAAAATTATCCTTCCTACACTGGTGGTTGCCTAGCTGGTAGTTTCTTAGTTGGAAGTTGCCTAGCCTAATATGTCTGTTGAGAAGCAGAAGATGTTTGGTAGATTCTTGAGATTTGCTCTGGCTAGATTTTTTAGCTCACCAAACGAGGATGGTTATGAGTTCTTGGTTGCTTGCAAGGATAGGCTCAATAATTTAGGCCTAGTTGAGACTTGTGGTATAGATTACACTACCTTTTAGTTAGATTTGGTGGAGAGTTCATCTTGATTCCAGGCTTGTTGGATCTCCCCCTTTGACATGGACATATTTCTTTGAGGTCTTCTTAGAGAAGTATATACCTCGAAGCCTTAAAGCTCATCTCAGAGATCTATTCTCGAGGTTGGAGAAAGGATCTATGTATGTTGTGGAGTATGAGGTTTGGATTCATAAGTTTTCTAGGAGTTTTACTCTATCTTACTTTCACAACCCAATTTCTCAGGTTATGATGACACCTATTATAACCCGCCAGTAGGTAAGCCAACTTGTAGTTTGGAATAGCTAGTGACAAACTACCAAAAGAAATGAATGAAGATAGCAGAATAGATAAAATAAAAGGTAATATATGCAAGAGAAATCCTAAACCCTTGTTGAATCAGTACAAGAGCTTCTAATATAACTATAATACAAAATTAAATACTAAATGAATATTCTGATAAAACCCATCTCTAAATACAACATAGAGAATAGTCAGTCCATAAGAGGGAGAATAGTAGTACTTTGAATGCCAGGAGATCACCCTAAATCTCTAATCCATATCTTCCCCACATGATGCACACTACAATGATGAGAACTCATACTATGATCTGTAGGCTATTGAAGTGTAGTATAAGTACCAACACATGGTACTCAATTGGAAACTACCGACTAAGATTCAAAGACAATGCAAATATATAACATGTAAAGAAAAGTGTAAATTACAACCCAAATATATAGGAAGCTAACATAAGAATACTAGAGAGAGAATAAGGGTGAACTAGCCTATTCTAGAAAAAGGGTAGAAAAAATATATATAATAGTCTACAGGGCCAAGAAATGAATATACAACATGAATAAATAAAAGAGGAGAGGGATATATGATAATACTATAGCTATTTACATATATAATTATACCTATATAAGACAAACTAAATGGTATAACCTAAGGTAGTCATACTAGCCTTTTAAGGCCTCCATATCATAGTATGTAATACCCCAAAGTTTCCTAACTAATTTCGTCCCAAGAATGTTAAGTATTAGCTTCTAAATTGAATGATGTTTATTCCATGGGAAATTTACTAGATTTTCACTTTTAGTTATGTGGAAGTTTAATAAGCTTTCCATCGATACCAAATTTGCCTAAATCTAACAATCAGGTAAGAAGTTATGGTGATTTAAAGTTTCAATCATAAAACACCGTCATCTCAGTCAGTGGCGCGTCGCTCCATAAGCCAAAATGACATTTCTCAATTTCCAATAAGACTCTGTGATTTCACCGCATCGCGGAGGGCTCCTAAATCCTAATTTTCAAATTTCAGTAAAGATTCACGATAGTCCTGCATCGCGTTGTCGTCCAATTTCCCTGTTGTTAATTTCCAGTGACAGGGCGCGATAGTGCCGCGTCACGCCAGGGGTCCAGGTTGGGAAATTTTTCACAAAATTTAAAAGATGCATCCAGGGTTAAATGGGTCTTTTTCCATGACTTTTGTTCAGCCTTAAACATGAAATTTAACCCTACATGACCTAAGGATATCATTATTCACTCTATTTTTCCCTAAATTGAGTTGCTCTCTCTCAAGCCAAGAAACCCTAGCTCTCAAAATTCAAAGGCCAAATCACAAGAACTCTCCATCAATTATTCCAGATTCACTAACTCAGGCATCTTAAGTATTGATTCATGGGTCTCTTTCATCCATGAAGCTCAAGAATCTCTTTTCAAAATCCAAGATTTTTATATTTATGAATGTTCATGATTTTATTGAATTGAAAATTGATGTTCATGTTGTTGTTTGGTTTTGTTCCATATTATAGACTATTAATTACAAGAATTGATTTTAATATGTGATGAATTACGCGATATTCATGATAAACCCTTTAATTTACAAGTTGATTGATGTATCCATGATTATTAGATGCGTTGATGATTGTATAACCAAAGCATGCTCCCCATATGTTTGACAAAATGCCTATGTGAAGGAAAAGTGCCATACTAGTATGATAATGGGAAATCCCCATTCATATAAAAGTTCATGCATGTCAAGTGTTTGATGAAATATCTTAGTCAATGGATTATGGATATATGTGTAGCCATTGTTATGCTTTAGAATTCATGCCATGAATTTATTTTATGCTATCGAGTCCTGGGTGCACTTGTACCCGACAATTTAGCTGTGTACCTAGAGCCAGTGTCATGTTTTCACAATACTCTCAGTCAAACCATAATCCCTAGAACTCAGTTAGTCATGTGACTCAGGAAAACTCAGTAAATTTAGTATCAGTCCAGTAGTCTCAGAAATTCCAATAAATCTCAGTAATCAGTAATCTCAGAAGTCTCAGACAGTTATCAGATCTAAATAGCATTTCGTCAGTCCATGAAATTTATTGAACTCAGTCTTGCCAAGTTCAGTTAATCATGTTTAGTGTCTATTCAGATGTGAGTAGAAATTAGCACCAAGTGTATCCAAGGATGGAAACTTACCTATTATATGAGGGTGTGATTCTTAGAAGCAATCCTTGCATTCTTGAACTACGTCGCCAGCCTAGGTTGACACATCATAAATTTTTATATGAGGGTAGATGAGATGGATTAACCTATTATAAAAGAGTTCCCACCGTTTTTACTAGAGTTACCTGTTATATGAGGGTTTCCACAGATTGTCCTTACCAGTGGCGCGGTATTGACACCATTCTAATTGGAGTTATAGATTTGTCCCCAACTCAGCTATAATGCATTATTTGGGGCATGTCGGTTAGATGACTACTTCCCATAGTTTTAGTTATAGAATCAGGACTGTCAGATACAATCATTCAGTCTTAGTAATAGAACTGAGATAGTTCTACAAAATTCAAGACTGTCAGATATAATCAACTCAGAACAGTACGGAACTCAGCTAGTTCTATTAGAACCTTGACTGTCAGATATAGTTGTTCAGTATTAGTTATTTTAGTTATACAATTATCAGTATCTCATGTTATCAGTACTCATGCTTAGTAATCATGTTATCACGAACTCAGTTACAACTATTATGTATTTATGTATGCATTCTCACCTTCATATTATTCAGTTAGTTAGTATAGTTCATGCGCATGAACCCTTTGCATTCAGCCTACCTCACATGTATACCAGTACATTTAATCGTACTGACGCATTTGCGCTATAATGTTTTATACCATAGGTTTAGAAGCATGAGTTCTAGAGCATCAGTCGCAGCTAGATTTAGCAGTGAGTCCTCATATTATTAGTTATTTCATTAATTCAGTTTTGCTTTCAATAGATGGAGTTAGCTGGGGACATGTCCCATCAACTCCTTATTCAGACAGTTAGAGACTTTTTAGACTATTATGTTCAGACAATTTATTTCAGTTATTTTGGGTATTTCATACCCCACCCAGATGTAATATTTTATTAGATATTATGTCTTAGTTTTGAACATTATGGCCTTTCAGCCTTTATTTCCATATTTATACAGTATATTATGCAGTGTTCAGGTATAAATATCAGCCATGGGTTAGCTTATGGTCCTTCGGGATCATGAGCATCGTGTAGCATTCCGGGTACTAGATTTGGGGCATTACAAATTTGGTATCTGAGCTAGGTTCAATAGAGTCCTAGGAAGTTTGAAAGCCACATCTAGTAGAGTCTTGTACATGGTTGTGTTGCGCGCCATATTTATGTACAGGAAGCTATGAGATGTTTAAGGAACAGTTTCCCTTCTTTTAGTATTTATGTCGTGCCAGTGAGCATAAGATCGAAATTAATTTCCTAGTCTAATCCATTTCTCTTCCATCTACATAACATGCTTCCCAAGAAGAGAACTGGAAATTAGTCAGCCCCTCAGCCCGTCCAAGCAAATCCCTTGGACGTACACGTGTCTCATGCATAGTTTAGATCTGCATTCACTACTCTTGATCAGTCAATTACTGCTCAAAATGAATGACCAGTTATCATTCTAGCCAACCCAGTGGACAATTTATCTGAAGCCAGGATTCAGGACTTCACCCAAATGAATCCTCTATCCTTTTTTGGGTCTAAGTTAAATGTGGACCCTTAAGAATTCATTGATCAGGTTCAGAAGGTTTTAGACATCATGGGGGTTACTTTGAGTGAGTGTACTGAGCTAGCTACATATCAGTTGCAGCATGTTGCTCACACTTGGTACAAATAGTAAAAGTCAGAGAGGTCAGTTGATGCAGGACCTATTGAGTGAGAGGAGTTTGTTAGTGAATTTTAGATAGATTCTTTCTCTAAGAGCCGAGAGAGACTAAGGTGTTAAAATTTATCAACATCAGGTAGGGCAACATGAAGGTGAGAGATTATTCTCTTAAGTTTACTCAATTAGCCAGATATGCCCCTTATGTGGTTGTAGATAGCAGAGTCAAGATAAGTAAGTTTGTTTCGGAGGTAAACGATAGTGTGGCCAATGAGTGTAGGTCTACGATGCTGAATAGTGATATAACTTTAGCTAGGATTATGACCCATGCTCAACAGATAGAAGAACAAAAGATTAAGATGAGGGAGAAGTGAATAAAAGAGCAAGGACAGGTAATTTTAACTTTTCTTAGCCCAAATCAGAAGGAGGAAATCGTTCCTAATTTCATCCTAAGTCATCCATTCCAACTCCTTCTTCAGCCAGTGCTCCAGCTCCTAAGTTCAGGATGACAACAGGGATAGAGGGCTAGGCTCAAAGTCTCAGGGCAGTGTTAGCAGTGACCGCACCTATTCTCTCTGCCAGACTTGTGGCAAGCACCATCAGGGTATTTGTAGAGTTGGCAGTGGTATTTACTTCGGATGTGGCAAGCCAGGCTACAAAGTCAGAGAATGTCCTCAGACAGGTCCGCAGGGTTAGCAAAATAGTTCCTCAACTCAATCCGGTCATCCAAACTAGCAGGGTGCCACCTCTAGTGCTAGTAGTAGGCAGCGCCTAAATAGACTTTATGCTCTCCAGTCCCGGCAAGATTAGGAAAATTCTCCTGATGTAGTTACTGGTATGTTACGGATCTTTCATGTGCATGTTTACGCTTTGCTAGATCCAGGAGCTTCCTTGTCTTTTGTTACTCCATTTATAGCAGTTGATTTTGGAGTCATTCCCAAAATTCTAGTAGAGCCTTTTTTAGTCTCTACCCCAGAGGGTAAAACCATAATAGCCTGGTGGGTATACAGGAACTTTTTGGTTATGGTATTTCTGAAAGTTACCTTAGCAGACTTAGTCGAATTAGAGATGAATGATTTTGATATATACTCGGCATGGATTGGCTATATTCCTACTATTCCATAGTGAACTTTAGAAATAAAATAGTCCAATTTTAGTTTCTGAATATACCTGTCCTAGAGTGGAGGGGTAGTACTTCCGCTTTCAGAGGTCAGCTTATTTCCTACCTTTGGGTAAGGAAAATGATATCTAAGGGATGTGTCTATCGTCATGTTCGTGTTAAGGACACTAGTTCTGAAAATCACAGTCTTGAATCAGTCCCAGTCGTGAATGAATATTTAGATGTCATTCCCGAACATCTTCCAGGAATTCCTCTTAAAAGGGAAATAGACTTCGGCATTGATCTTCTTCCAGATCCTCAACCCATATCTATTCCGCCATATAAAATGGCTCCAGTAGAACTCAAAGAACTGAAAGATCTATTGAAGGATCTCTTAGATAAGGGATTCATCAGACCCAGTGTGTCTCCATAGGGAACACCAGTCTTATTCATGCATAAGAAAGATGGTTCTCTCAGAATGTGCATTGATTACCATTGACTCAATAAGGTTATAGTCAAGAACAAGTATCCTTTTCCTAGAATTGATGACTTATTTGACCAACATTAGGGTGCCAGCTATTTCTCTAAAATAGACCTTAGATCTGGCTACCATGTTTAGTGTCTTTCCTAGTTCAGTTAATCATGTTTAGTGTCTATTCAGATGGGAGTAGGAATTAGCACTGAGTAAACCCAAGGATGGGAACTCACCTATTATATGAGGGTGTGATTCTTAGACGCAATCCTTGCATTCCTAAAATACATATCCAATGTAGGTTGAGACATCATAGCCTGTTATATGAGGGTAGATGAGATGGCTTAACCTATTATATAAGGGTTCCCACCATTCTCACTAGAGTTACCTATTATATGAGGGTTGCTCACAGATTGTCCTTACCAGTGGCACCGTATTGACGCCCTTCCAATTAGGGTTACATATTGGACCCAACTCAGCTGTAATGGGTTATTTAGGGCTTGTCAGTTAGACGACTACTTCCCATAGTTTTAGTTATAGAATTAGGACTATTAGATACAGTCCTTCAGTCTCAGTAATTAAACTCAGATAGTTCTATAAAATTTAGTATCGTCAGATACAATCAACTCTGAATGGTACATAACTCAGACATTTCCATCAAAACCTAGATTGTCAGATACAGTCACTCAGTATTAGTTATTTCATTTATACAGTTATCAGTATCTTATGTTATCAGTACTCAGGCTCAGTAATAATGTTATCACTAACTTAGTTACATCTATTATGTATTCATGCATGCATTCTTACATTCATGTTATTCAGTCAGTTAGTATAGTTCATGCGTGTGAACCCTTTGCATTCAGCCTACCTCACATGCATACCAGTACATTCAATCCTACTGACATATTTCTGCTATGGTGTTTTATACCATAGGTTCAGAAGCACGAGCTCTAGAGCATCAGTAGTAGCCAGATTTAGCAGTGAGTCCTCATCATTTGAGGGCGATATTATTAGTTATTTTATTAATTCAGTTTAGTTTTCAGTAGATGGAGTTAGCTGGGGACATGTCCCACCAACTCCTTATTCAGACAATTAGAGGCTTTTCAGACTATCATGTTCAGATAGTTTATTTCAGTTGTTTTGGGTATTTCATACTCCACCCTGATGTTATATTTTATCAACTATTATGTCTCAATTTTGAACCTTATGGCCTTTCAGCCTTTATTTATGCATTTATATAGTATATTTGCAGTGTTCAGGTACAAATATCCATCATGGGTTAGCTTGTGGTCCTTTGGGGTCATGAGCACCGTGTAGCATTCTGGGTACCAGATTCAGGGCGTTACATAGTAGAAACTAGTGATAGAATAATCAAAGCCTATAACCATAATGTCTAATAAAGAGATAATTATTTATAATAAAATAACTGTAAGAGAAAAGAAAAAGAATCATACCTTAAACCCCAGTATTGGTCCAATAATCAACATACCATAAAATAACCATAATAACAATAATGTAGTAATCGGCTAGGTCAGACAAATAATATGTAAAATATTCCCTATAACTTAGAAGGTCTAATTAACACCTAAAACCCAACAAACAACACTCATAACCTATACCTATGCAACCCTCTATAAGGCTGATAGGTAGAGGGACCAAAAAATATAGTGGTGATAGGTAATACGCATACAAGGATGAATGCAAAGTAAATCCATAATACCATAATTAATCTAACTGCCATAACATAACCCAATGTACATACCTCTTCCAGCTTAATGACTTACATAAGCAGGACCTATGACACCCTTTCTTTTCTAGCATGGTGACTCATAGATGAAGGGGTTTGAGGAAGGGGTTTGGGAGTCCCCGTATATACCAACCTAGTCCCGATATAGGATTTCTTATAATAATCATTATAATTAATCTACTCTATCCAGTACTAGAGATATGGATAAATAATAAATGCATGGACTTGAACTGTGGCTAAAATAGATAAGTTTATAAATCTATTTACCGGGGTCAACTTTGGGACTAAATCATTATAAATATGTAGGAAGGTTCAAAATCTCTCTCGACTGTAGTAAATAATAGTGGTAAAATGATGGACCAAAATCTATCTCGATCAAATCGCTAAAATATTATTTTTTTGTTCAAAGGCTCATAAATCTGCCATTAAGGTGGTACGATTCCTATTATGAAATAATTCAATTTAAAAGTGAAAAGTAGAAATAAATCCCTTTTTAGGAAAATAATAGTAAAACCAAGATTAAGTTAGAATTGTACCATTAAGTAAGCATGAATGTACCTAATCTATGCAATGCCATCACTAATATCCAAACAATACATTTATAAGAACCTAAAATTCTGTAGACTATGCCCACATCCTTTACAAGAATAGATCACTAACCCAGAATCCAACTAATATAAAAATCATGTCCTTGGGCCTAATAATATATCTGACATAACCATACTTACATAATTCCGGAAACCTTAATAATCTGTCAGAGTCAAGTAGTAAATATTTGACTAAAGGGGACTTTAGACTCAACTATGTCTAACATACTCATAAACTACAGTAGTCCTAAAGGCATAAAAAGTATTTCACCTTAAGGGTCAATTCACCCTCCTATCCCCCTAACTCATAATTTAGGCTAGGTTATGGTATTCTTCCCATAATCACATCCTAACATCCCTATCTAACATAAAACATATAGAATAACTATCTCATAAAGAAGAGTATATAGAAGCTTACTTCAATACCAAGTGTGTCCCAGTTATAGGATAGTTGTTATATCATCTCAGAGTGTACAACCGATTAGGGCAGTACCACCTCTAGCTAAAAGTGGTGTATATGGTCATTGAGGTGTTCTTTAGGGTACTCATGGAGGTCATCTGGCAGGTAGGATAGGAAATCAGTTAGGAGCTCAGCCAGGTGGTGGGCGTGGTCAGTTATAGGCTATATTTGCTAAACTCAATGTAGAGTTTTTGGATTCTATTATTATAGGTATGATTTTGGTGTGCCATCAGTTGGCCTTTGTTTTATTCGATTTAGGATCCACCCATTCTTATGTATCTACTTATTATGCCCCACGATTGGAGTTAGCTTGGGATTCTTTATCTGTGCCATTATATGTATCTATTTCCATGAGTTATTCTTTAATAATGTATCAAGTTTGTAGATCATGTATGATGACTGTTCCAAAGTTTGATACATAGGTTGATATTATTGTGTTTGATATAGTGGATTTTGATGTAATTCTAGGCGTAGACTATTTAACCCCTCTATCATGGGGTCTTGGATAGTTTTGTCGAGGCCATTACCTTAGCCATGCCTAAAATATGCTGATTATGTGGCAAGGTTCTATTATCTATGAGTTGATGGGGATTATCTCTTATGTTTGGGCTAGGAGACTTATTTCGAGGGGTTGCAAGTCTTATCTCACTTATATTCATGATGTAAGTATGGTAAGTTCCTTGCTTGAGTCTGTTTCTATTGTCATTGAGTTTCTAGATATTTTTTCTATTGATCTACGTGGCCTTTCTCCTAAGAGTGATATTTAGTTTGTTCTTGATCATGAGTCAAGCACCCAAACTATATCTATGAAACCTTACTATATGAATCTTGCTAAGACTAAGGAGCTGAATTATCAGCTTTAGGATCTTTTGATAAGGTTTTTACTAAACCTAGTTTGTCTCACAGAGATCATATGTATTGTTCCTAAAGAAGAAAGATGGTTCCCTGTGCATGTGTATTGACTATAGACTTCTTAGTAAGGTGATGGGGATGAATAGGTCTTATGCCTCAGTTGATGATTTATTTTAGTAGCTTCTAGGAGTAGCAGTATTTTCTAAGATTTACTTAAGGTCCAGTTACCATCAGTTGAGGATTCAGGCTAAGGACATCCCAAAGGTAGCCTTCAAGACTCGCTATGGTTATTATGAGTTCCTGGTGATGTCTTTTGGGTTGACCAATGCCCCAACCATATTTATGGATTTGATGAACCTCATGTTCATGACCTATTTTGACTCTTTCGTAATCATATTCATCAATGACATCCTTGTGTATTCAAGTATTAGAGAAGAACATATGCAATACTTGAGGATTGTGCTCTCGACATTGAGATATCATAGGTTTTTCCAAATTCTCTAAATGTGAGTTCTGGCTCAAGCCGGTGACATTCCTAGGACATGTAGTATATAAGGATGGGATTATAGTGGATCCAACAAAGATTGAGGGTACTCCTGATTAGGCAAAGCCTATATCTCCATCTGAGGTTTTAAGATTTATTTGTTTAGTATATTTATATAGGAATTTTGTTGAAGGTTTTACTTTTATTACATTGTCGATGACCAAATTGACCAGTAAGAAGGTCTCTTTCTAGTGGCCCAAGGGGTATGAGTCGAGCATTCAGAAGCTAAGGAATTTCTTGCTTTAGCTCTTATATCACTTTCTGTTGAGGGTAAGGGATTCACCATATATTATGATGTTGTCGATGTTGGCTTGGGTTGTGTGTTGATATAGCAAGGTCAAGTTATTGCTTACACATTGAGGCAACTGAAGGTTCATAAGCGCAGCTACCCCAATCATTATTTTGAGTTGGCAGTGGTAGTTTTCCTGTTTAAGATTTGGAGGCATTATCTTTATAGCATGCATTGTGAGATCTACACTAATCATTGTAATCTTCAACATCCTATGACCCAAAGAGAGATTAATCTAGACAACATAGATGGATGGAGATCTTTAGGATTATGACATCTCTATCTTATATTATCTATGCAAGGAAAATATGGTAGCGGATGCCTTAAGCCAAAAGGAAGAAACTACGGGTAGCTTGGATTCTATCTTAGTTTCTTAGTGGCCATTGGCATGGGGAATCTAGTCCTTAGCCAACATGATTTTATGATTCAATATTTTTGATCCCCAAAGTATTCTTGATTGTATTGAGGCAAAGTCTACCTTATTTGAGCAGATTCAAAGTTGTCAATTTAAGGATATGAGCTATTTGTCATCTGTTATTTGGTGTTAAGTGGTGAGTCAAGGAGGCTTATAATAGGTTATGAGGGTATTTTAGGATTTGATGTCCACATTTGTGTTTAGAGGGTAGGTGACTTTATTCAATGGATATTGTGTGAGGCTCACAGCTTTAGAAACTTTATTCACCCTAGTACAACTATGATGTATGGATATTTGAGGTAATATTATTGGTAGAGTCATATAAAGAGAGATGTGGTAGACTTTGTAGCTCATTTCCTATGTCGTTAGCAGGTGAAGGCCGAGCATTAAAGACCTGGTGGCTTGATTCAGAGGTTGTCCATTCTTGCGTGGAAATGGGATCTAATTATTATGTTCTTTGTTAGTGGTATACCTCAAAGCTCCCATGGTTTTGATGGTATTTTATTCATTGTGGATTGTTTGACCAAATCAACACATTTAATTCCTATTCAGATGTCCTTCAGTGTCAAAAGGTTAGCCCATATCTTTGTTCATGAGATAGTCTAGTTGCATGGAGTACCTATATCTATTATCTCAGACCGAGGCTCAACATTTACTTCTAGCTTTTAGAGAGCTTTTCAGGAGGAGTTAGAAACTCAGGTGGATCTTAGCATAACCTTCCTTCCTCAGGCTGATGAGAAGTCAGAGTGGACTATTAAAATTCTTAAGGATATGTTTTGAGCCTGTGTTGTGGATTAGAGGTTAGTGGGAATATCACTTGGCTTTGGCAGAGGTTGCATATAATAATATCTACCATTCGTGTATTAAGATTGCACTATTTAAAGATTTATATGGTAGGCGTTGTCTTTCTTCGATAGGTTGGTTAGAGACCTTCGAGATTAGGTCCCCTGGTACTGACTTGCTTCAGGAGTCTTTTGATAGAGTCAGGGTGATTCAAGATAGGCCGAGGACAACTTAGAGTAGGAAGAAGGCTTATACAAATCATAGACTTCATTCCTTATGATTTGGATTTAGTGACCGGGTATTCCTTCAAGTATCACCATGAAGGGTGAGACGAGGTTTGAGAGGAAAGACAACCTCAACCCCAAATATATTGAACCTTTTGAGGTCCTTTGCATAGTTGGTGCGGTGGAATACGAGTTATCCTTACCTCTATATTATGTTTTTGTTCATCCAATTTTCCATGTTTGTATGTTGAAGTGGTACATTCTCAATGTGTCTCACGTGCTTTGATGGGACTCTGTGCAGTTAGATGAGAGATTGACCTTTATGGATGAGTAGGTGTTCATATTAGCCAAGAATGTTAGGCGGTTTCGCTCTGGAGAGATTCCTGTGGTTAAGGTTTAATGTAGAAACTGCCTAGTATAGGAGGCTACTTTGTAGATCAAGAGCGAGATACGAGCCTAGTATCCTCACCCATTAGAGGTTCTGGTACTTCCTAACCCTTTACTCTTGCATATGAAAGTTCTTTTAGTAGCGGATATTGTGATGTCCCTCCAGGTAATTTTTAGCATTTCCATGTATTTTCACCTTTTAAAGCTCTCCTGTAGCTGCCCCAAGTCATTTATGACTTACTTGAACTGATAGTTTAGTTATCAGGCAGTTCATTTATTTTTTTGAGCCAATTCCCAATTTTAAAGTCTTCACTTGTAAGAATTGGATACCAGGCAAAAACATCAGTCAAAAGACCACGTATGAAAATTTTATAGTTCCAAAAGCTCCAGAACATCCATTTAGGCTAGTGGGACCTTTGGTTTGGGTGTTAAGGCTTCCACATTCATTTTGGGCTACTGACCAAAAATTAAGAAATGTAATACTCATGTGTGGGACCCATTTTCATTGAAAAAACATTGGATGGAAATTTTGGTTGTGCCATTAAGTTCAAAATATCAAATTTGATAGGGTAGCATACTTCGTTTGGATATATGGGATTCCGAACAAATCCCGAGGGGTCGATGAAGACTTAAAAAATTCTAAATCTTCAACTGGTGCATCCGCTAGAGTAGGTTTAGCCTATCCTAGCGAGCCATTTTAGAGGCAAGTGGACTTCTAAGGTGCATGTCACTTTAGCGCTGGACTGTTCGCTTAAGCGGTAAGCAAAGTCTAGGAAGGTACTGCTTTAGCGGCACTTGGACGATTTAGTGGTGACTACTTAAGCGTCAAAGTGTCCATTTAAGCGGAACCTGGGTGGCATTAAGTGCCCCCATTTTCCCCAATTTTCCTCCCATTTTCGTATATATATATCTCAAGAGTGAAAACCCTAAAGAGTGTGGAAAATGGGGAGAAATATTTGTAGGTGATTTTGGGGTGATTGTGAGCTCAGATTACTCGTTTCTTCTCCTAATTCTTGGTATGTTTCCACTGAATTCCTAGTTGATTTCTCAATTATTTCCCAAAATCCCTAGATTGTTGGTGGGTTGATTTTATTACCAAAGGTGGTCTGAATTTATCCATTATTATGGGTAAATATAACTTGAGCATAGAGGGATGCGTTGACAGTTTCAAAAGTGTGATTCTGAAGGAAGGTCCCACATGAAATTTATACTTGATTTTGAATCCGAATAATAAAAGTGTATTATGGGTACCATTGTTCTCATATTGATGATTAAATTATCTTTTTGATAGCATTGCATCATGTGGAATCTTCTTGAAATGGAAAACCACCTATTTAGCAGATTTCACCGGGCTTTCTTCAGCGTCTGGGTAGGTAGGTTTACCTTCATTCTAGATTGTGCTTAATTGTAGTATATTTATGATAATATGATAGGTATGGGTGAAAAATTAGGTCTTGGAGGCATATTTTAGTATAAATTGGATAATTTAGCCTGTAAATGAATCGAAAATTATGCATACCTGACTTAGTTAATCATGCTTTAGGTAAAATTGATATCTTAGGACTAAATGTCGTTTATTTAATATGTAGTGATGAGATTAGATTCCTTATCCTATTTTGGGTCGAACTTGCCTTAGAATGGATTTTGGAGATTAGAAGTGGGCCCCTTCATCCCATATTATGCCGAGACTACCATTAGTTCCTTGTAGACTTTACAAGCATGTCATATCTTTTAAATGTACATTCTAGAGCTTGCAGAGTTTACATACAAGATTCTTGTTATATATTCATACTTGGGAGTTGATACGAGTTCCGATTCAAGTCTGGTGAACTATGATCTTAAGATCGATTTGATTCCAAAATTATTCATTATATCAATTTTGGTTCAAGTCCGGCAAATGATGTAATGAGTTTCGGTTCAAGTCCGACATTGATTATTTAAGTTTTGGGTTGAGTTCAGCAATGAGAGGTTATTCTTGATGATTATGGAATTAGTTTGAGTCCGGTGCATATGGTATGGAAGGATTAATGATTACGGCTTCGAGATATGGTTAATTAGGATAATATCAGTTACTTACTCTCTTTGATTGCACCCTCCGGGTTTCTGCACTTACTTGCTTATGTTTTTTTTTTTTTTTATGTTTTTCAGATTATTTATTTATTTATTTATAGTATTTGAAGCACCATTCACCTTGACTTAGTTTATTTATCTCACATATTTATCATATTTATATTATGATTTAGCTCAGTCGTTTGGTGATGCCTATTGAGTACCCGTGGCTTTGGTACTCATTCAACACTTCTGTACCTATTTGGTGTAGATTCGAGTACTATTTGTTGTTGTTGGCACTACAGTCGTGCTGACTAGAGTTCGAGACAAGGTGAGCTCTTGAAGCCGGAGTTAGCCTTTTGTCATTCTTCTATTTTTTGTTTAGTTTTTCTATTTTGAGACTGATGCACATTTGTCTATTATAGTACTAATATTCTTTTGTTAGTGGCTCTTGTACCGACACTACTAGGTCGTGGGATGGTATTATTATCTTATTTATCTTCCGGATTCTTATTATCTAGTAATTTATTATTGTAAGCTTTTACTTACATCTTTTTGGCAATTGTGCCATTTCCCACCAATGAGCCCATTGCTTTTAGCTCTGAGTTACGATTTGGCTTACGTATTGGTGGGATAAAATAGGTGCCATCATGATTCATCAATCAGGTCGTGACAGATATTTCACTCAATTCTAGGTCTTTTCTCACACGATGCTATCCCATGAACACTTTTTATTACCTTCATCCTTCATGCCTTAGCAAATTTTATATGCAGAAACTTAAATTTGTGATTATAAGAGCGTTTTTATGCAATTTAAATCCCTCAAAGACATTAATACAATAATAATTTTCTTTCTAATCATATCAAATAACTAACCAACATGAAAACTTTCTCAGAGAATAGCAAGGTACCCAGGTAATTCATCAAGATCCCAATGGAAATTAAGGAATACTTCAAATCATGGGAAATGAGATGTGTCTCAAATCATAGAAATTAAGATATACCCCAAAATCACATCAGACCCTTACAATTACTGAGTCCATTTATAACCAGTCATCCCAAATCACACATATTAATCTCTTACACATAAGGTGCTCAACAATAATATAGTAAAGCAATAATGTACTAAATTCGGTAATAGTCCTCATAATGAATGTGACACGATCCAAAACCGGGCATTATCGTATGGGCATCTTGAGCCAACAAGGACCATGGATCTCCCCATTAACCTAACTTAACTATCACATCAACCTACAAGTGTCAGATGAACTCCAAACATACAACAAGATAGCAGAAACAAGACCAATAATCATAACTTAAGAATGTCTAATCATTCCATTAATGTCAACATACTAAACCAACATACCCAAATCCACAGTCAACCACAAAGCCTTTATAATCCGAAGACAATAATATGTCAGGACATGCCCCCAACAATAACCAAAAAACCAAGTCTAAGACAAATCTATGACATAAGATAGAAACACCATGAAATGCATGCCTTCTGAAGTATGGAGGCTCACCACTTCAAAGTCATCATGTTAACTGCTCAAACACCTGGTTACTGCGTAGAAAGAGAACAAGAAGCTCTATCCCCCGTGTTGTATGGGGACATAACATTTAAAGATAGTTAGCGGTTGAAGCGCTAGCATGTAACTCAACGGTAAGGATAAAATAGAGCCATTATTCAAAACAAAGTCAAACCATCATAAGCAACCACATCTATATACATAGGCATATAAGTAGATAAATAGATACATTAGTATCGGAAAAGGGAATAAGGAATAGATACATTAGGTGTTGAAAAAGGGAACAAAGCCTTAACATGCATTTTGAAGCACCCAACCATGAACCATGAAGTGGACGACTCTAACCTCCCACTAATGTAGGCTAGGGAGTTTTAAATTACCAGTTATATTGAGCAAGATGACACTAACCTCAAGCCGTCTTATTAAGAAAGTGGAATCTAACCACAAGTTGTCTTATTAAGCAAGCGGGCTCTAACCACAGGCTGTTTTATTAGACAAGTGGACTCTAACCACAAACCTACCTTTAAGAAAGTGGACTCTAACGACAAACCAATGCCTATTACTAGTCGACATTGGAACTCTAACCCTTTTTCTATGCATCACATCCACTCAGTTCAACATTCAAGGACTCTAACCCACTTAACTAATTCAAGCCATCAAGGCTACAATTCAACACCATACATGACCATAAGGTCTTCATGAACCATTTATCAACAAATTATTTTAATAGGCCAATGACTTTGAGTCAACCACCATTCAAGTCAAATTGTGGTCATCAATACCTTTACCAAACCCTTCATTCTTTATTAGCATTCCTACATCAAGCTTTTGTTAAAATATATTTCAATTTCATGTTAGGAACTCAAACCCCTTTCATTAATCAAACCACCATGGTTACCAATTAAATCTTCACATGACCAACAAGGACACTAAAAATTCATTTACCAATTATTCTTACTCATTAATCCATTGGTTAGTTCAACACACTATTAATATGTAACTAGTTATTTCTCTTAGACATTTTCACAAATACCTTGAGGGCATACCTTTATCATGATCAAAACCCAAGTGAAAACCATCAAGATTTGGGTTATTCATGACCTATTTGTTAAACCACAATCAACCAACACCTACATGTGCAAACCATCACAAGAAACATGTATAAAAAGAAGTTTAAACAAGAGTTCACAATTCATGTTAAACATGTATCAAAACCCTCAACATTTGTTTCAAAAACCACCATTCAAGATTCATAGTCAATTTTTAAAACACATGATATTTGAGAAATAACAATGAGAGAAGAGTCACATGCCTTATACAAGATGATTCACGAAAAGAACTTGACCTCTTTTGCCTCTAGAAGAATACCTCCCGAAACCCTAGCTCCCAATCTTGTTGGAGAAGTTTAGAAAGAGTTTCAGAATGTTTTGATCTTGTCCAAGTGAATAATAAAGGGCCAAACAGTGTTATAAGTCATGGGTCATAAGGGTTTAGGGGTGGGAATGTCTAAAATGTCCTCAACTTAAAAGCTGAAAATTGAACCTAGGAGGGTGTGATTTCCAAACCCAAACTGTACCCTAGGGTACGAGTGGTGCCCTATCTCATACCCTAGGCCTCACTATAGACCTATAAACTGTCCAACATATGACTACATATGCATAACTTGTACCCTAAGGTACGCGAAGTACCCTACAACTTGTACCCTAGGTATAATACACTAGGCCTAGCTCAAGACATCATATGGCCTGACAACTTACGACTAGTACCTTATTATACGACTAGGGTAAGGCCAAACCATACCTTGAATAGAACATAACCTATGCTACACTGCCGAACATATGAGAGAGGGAGCCAAAATCTTACCATAGAATATGAGTGGTATGATCAAACTATACCTTATCCCAAAACTCAAGTTAGGGAACTTTTTGTAATGACCCGAGACTACCCCCTAGTCGTTACATAGTGCTCATGACCCCGAAGGACCACAATCTAACCCTTTACTGACATATCTACCATAAATACTGTATAATATCTAAAAATAAATGCGGAAAAACAGGCAGAACAATCCATAAGGTTCAACGCATCTATAAATACTCAAAACCAAAAACTGAATACCAATACATCCGTCTAAAAAGCCTCTAAATTTTCTGAACTGTGAAGTTGTTGGCACATGTCACCAACTAACTCCGTCAACCAAAAATAAACCAAGGCCGATGCAATAATAGTAAACTAAGGATCATACTCTAATGAAGAGGACTCACTTCTATGTCTACTGCTGCTGACTGGGACTGAACTGCTGAGGGAACTCTGGATCTCGTACCTCTGAACCTATGGTGTCAAATAAAATACCAAAGCGCAAATGTGTCAGTACGAGAATGTACCAAGTATGCAGATGAGGTAAGGCTAAATGCAAGGGCTTATGTATGAACAATTACTTAACTAAATAATCGTGAGAGTACCGAACAAGAACACATAGAAAAATGCACAAACCATAATCACAATCATCACAACTCCAGATACTAAAAATCGGATACCGCTTTACTGTTATCTAAATTCACTACTAACACTGAGATACTGAATCACTAAATCATCTTATACTGATAACTGCTTAACTGAATATACTCACATAAATGATTGAATTCTGAGCTCACTGCTTTCAACTAATGGAATCAGAGATCAACCTCTCTCTAATGGATGACTCCAGAATCTATTATCATTGATAAGAAAATAATCATGTCCAAATTGGACAACAAGAATACTCAATAGAATCTGAGACTGAGATCAAGCCTATTTATCAGGAGATCTCTGGTTCTAATAACAAGAATACTCAACTGAATCTGAGACTGAGATCAACCTTAGCTATCACGATATCTCTAGATCTGATAACAAATAACTGTATATGAGACCAAGCCTATCTGACGGATGGTCATGAATTAATGAAACTATCTAAGCTCCTCACTAAGATAGACGACTATACCTCATAGTCCTGATTTCTAAAGATTGATACTGAAACTGCAATTATAGGAAGTAGTTACTTGACCGATATGCCCCAACATCCCATAGGTGAAGTCCGACTTGTAACCCCAGCTGAAAGGGTGTCAATACTGTGCCACGGGTAAAGGCCTCTCTGGGAAATCCTCTCTGGTGGTTGACCCATATAGAAAGTTAGCCTAAGGAAATATAATAGTTAAACCCCTCTCTACGGGTGGCAACCTCTACTAATGGTGACTCCTAAATCCTATGTTAGCTACACAGTTATAGAGTTCAGGGATTGCTACTAACAACTCGGCCTTTCTCTCTGACGGGGATCTGCCATCCCTTCCTTCACTCGGTACTAGATCTTAATCCTAACTGAAAGACTTTGAACTAAATTCTCTACTAAACACAAACTGAACTAAATCTGATACTGATCATGTTTCTAAATTGATCTGATTGAGTTAAGCTGAATTTACATGGTTTCGTATCTAACGGAATACTACTAAATCATGGTATCTGACTGATGATACAGAGTTTGAATAGATTACTTGGTCACTACCGAGGTCAAAACTAAACACTTAAATACAATTAAATCTGAGCTGAGTACAACGATGAGGCTAGATTACTAGCGATATGGGGATTACGAAGATTACTGAGATTACTGAGATTACTGAGATTTCTTAAGTTCTGTATCTGTCTGAGGATAAAGAGTTCTATAATTCACTGAGTTTTGAGAATCTTAGCCCGACTGGGATTATCATGAAAACTGACACAGGCTCTAGACAGCCGCTAAATTGTTGGGTATAAATACCCTCAGGACTCGATAACACAAAAGTAAGACATAACCATTCTTGACTAGTTATAACCACAATCATTCATTCATCATCACAATCACCTAAGCATCTTTTCAAGCATTTAGGAATCATAACTATATATTCATATCACAATCGCTAAGGCATCACTTCAAGCATTTAGGAATCACAACCATATATTCTCCATCACAATCACAAAGGCATCACTTCAAGCATTTAGGAATCACAACCATATATTCACCATCACAATCACTAAGGCATCACTTCAAGCAGTTATGAATCATAGATATATAATAGCATAGGGGAAACATGCTATTAGATCATACTCCATTCAACAAGGTCTTGCATCAAGTACTTCGCACGTATATAAGACTTGGCATGTATTGGATAGCACATGATTGGGAAACTTTATACTATCATGTTACAATTTACTCGTCAAGAACTTGGCATGTATTAAAGGCTTAGCATGTATAAAATAGCACATAATTGGGGAATTTCCTACTATCATGTCTCAACTTGTTCACTAAGGCCTTTCAACAAACACTAAGCATGCATAGGTCTACACCTAATTAGGGATTCCATGGTATCATGGCACAATTCATTCACTAAGGCATTCATCAAACACTAGGCACATGGATTGCACCTAATTGGGGATTTCATGCTATCATACCACAATTCATTCATCAAGGTATTTCAACAAACACTTGGCATACATGAACTTGCACATAATTGGGGTTTCCAAATTAACATGCTATAATAGCCCTAATTCTTCACATAAGTATTTTATCAAACATATGGGGAGCATGCTTTTCTTATTCAATCATTTCTATATTTTATTAACATGAACACATCACATAGAAAGCAACTTGAAGAGGGTTTATCATAACCATCACATGAATTCCACTACTAGGGTCAAATCTTAAAAGCCTTGCAAACAAATATGAATCACAACTCAATGATAGAAGGAACATCAATTTCAACTTACATGAATCAAGTAAACCCATAAACACAATATCTTTGAATTTTAGAAAAGGGTTCTTGAGCTTCTTGGATGAAAGGGACTCAAGAATCAACATCTACATACCTTGGGGAAACTCTTCTCTTGAAAGTCCTTGGAGAGATTCTTGATTTCTCTATTGATTTTGCTTGAAGAAGAAATAAGGGTTTTTATTTTATAAAACCCTAGTTTTGATGTTGAAGATGGGAAATAAGGCTGAGAGCCTTTTATCGGGTATATATAGGGGCTGAATATGAGTGGAAAAAGACCAAAAAGCCCTTGGAATTAAACTAAAAAATTCTAATTTTACATGCTGGCGTGACGCGTCATAATTGGGCCAGTTCACTGGAAATTAGACAATTGAGAAACTGCATGACGGTGCAACACGGTGGTAATGCGTTGCCACCTTTTATTGCGAACTGGAAAGGCACCGCGACGCGGTGAAATCGTATTGGTGCACTGAAAATTAACAATTCTGAAATTAAGCCTTGGTGCATTATGCCATAATCGCGGAGGCTCACTGGATTTTGACGATTGTCATTTTGGCTGGCTCCGGAATGCACTAAAGTGCCAGGTGGCACACTGTCTCACTAAAATAACTCTAACTCTTTGCCCGAGTATCGGATTTGGGTGAATTTGGTATCGTCAAAAAGCTTATTCAATGCTCCACATGACAAAAAGTCGATATTAAGGAAATTCTACATGGTTCAATGTATTTCACACTTGGGAAGACACCTCTCAAACTTTTGGGACTGAATTTTTACTTCACTGAACACACTCTAAGGCTCAGACTAGGAGATAATTTTATGGGGTGTTACACTTTTCTAATGGTTCACAGACAAGGAGTTTTAGAATACATGCTACATACTATCATATTATAACAAAATATTTAAGCCACATATATTTTTTTAGTATGCATAGCCATCTAATTAATGAAAAGGTTACACTTACCAACTGTACTAACAACTACTATATTCCCTACCCCAAACTTAATTTACACATTAAAATACAAATCCTATGCCTCTCATTAGTCTTTAATGGTTAGAATAATGTTATTCCAACTATCCAAATATTTATGACATACCAATTGGGACTAGCTAATATCAAATGTGATGGTTGATATACAATTGGAATCTTCCAAATACCAATTGGGCTTAGCTCAGGGAGACAACATAGAATTAACACGATAGGAGAGAAGAAAGTGAAAGTGTTTTTCTCAATGCCTTATAGCTTCCTAAGTATGGACGTCAGCACTCTAATCCACATGACTCTACTCACTATTTGATCTTGTGTTGAGGGATCAATCTGAGATTTGATACCTTTGTCATGACCTGATTTATTAAGTCGTGATGACACTTACTATAATCCACCAGTAAGTAAACCAACCCATAGTCAACAACCACTATTATCGGACTATTAAGAGAAATGAAAGATACAACGGGAACAATTTAAATATAACACTAATACAGAAAATAACTACAAGACCAGGTAAAGTTAGGACAAGAGTTTCTAATACAACAGAGTACAAAATAAAATATAGAATAAATATACATGTGTAGACCAACTCTGAATACAAAATATATTTAAGTCTAATCAATATGAGGGAGAGTAGGAACACTCCAAATGTCAGAGCTCACCCTAAATCTCCACTCCAAAGTTGCTCTATACGATGCACAAGTCAATGGAGAGAACTCATACTATGATTTGCAAGCTACAAAACTGTAGTATGAGTACCAAACATGTGGTACTCAGTAGGAATCAACCAATTGAGCTCCAAAGATAATGCAAGCATAAATACTATGTAAATCAAAAATACAAACTAGAGGAAATTATCCAAGAAACTAAACATAATCATGCTAATGGGGAAATAAAGGTAAACTATCTTATTCTAACATTATTCAGGAACTAAAGTACAATATTGTATATTACTAACCAATTTACAAATAATGATTGAAAGAATGATATATAGTAGTAAACAAGGAAAAATGATAAATATACAATATGAATTAGTAAGGAAAGAGAGAGATATATGGTAAAATATATATATACACACTCACACACACCTTTGTAGGACTAAACTTAGCAATAATTACTCGAGAAAACCAATCTTACCACTAAAGGATCATAGCCAAGAAGGAAAGAAAATACGAGAATAATAAGGGTCTCTAACCCAAGGATTACTAAACATGAGATAATCTAAAAATAACATATCTTACTATGAGAAAGAAAAGGAATTAGAAACATACCTATAATCTCGATTACTAGTCCATAATTATCCTGTCACAAACTATCCATAATAATCAACAATAAAGTAAATGGCTAGTCCAGTCAAACAATAACATAACTATATGCTTATAAGCCCAGAAAGTCTAATCAAACACTAAGCAAATAATAATCATAGATTATACCTATAAAAACCTCTCCCCCTGTAAATCCGATAGAGATAAACACCAACCAATTATATTGGTGATAGGCAATGCATATAAATGAAAGGATATAACATAATCCAATAGTAAGCCATGTACATGAATCCTCCTATACTATAAGTAACGTAATCAAATTGGTTCCTTAACCTAATAAGTACTCCATCAGTGTCAAACCTAAATCATAAATAGTATCATAGATGTAGCACTCTAACCAAAAAAGTTTCATAAATGGCAGACTTGAATTGAAAATAGTATCATAGATTCCAGATTGAAACCTAAAATTGTATCATAAATACCAAAATTTAACCACAAATAGTATTATAACTGAATAAATACTGTCTGAGATCAACTCCGAGATAAATAGGTATAATAGCTTAGAAAAGATTAGAATCTCTCTCGATCGAAGTAAATAGTAGTGGTAAAAGAGTGAATAAAGATTGGACCAGAATCAATCTTGGTCTAATTTCCACAAAATCATCTTTGGTTTCAAAATTTCATAAGTCATTAAATAAGGTGGTATGATTTTCATTATAAAAGAATCCATTTTAAAATTAAAAAGTGATAATAAATCCTTTTTTATTAAACAATAGTAAAATCATGGTTTAGGTTGGAAACATACAACTAAGCAAGCATGATGGTGCCTAAAGTATGCATAACAACACCAATATCCAAACAATACAACAATAAGTGCCTAAGCATCTATATGCTAAAATCAATATACTAGAATCACGTCCCAATCAGTAAGTCAAATGATAAATCATATACTAAGGATACTTAATATCAAACTATGGTTAACATGCTTATAATTAAGGGTAAAAGGGTTCTATGGCTATAGAAATTATTTCATCCTAAGGGTCGAGTCACCTCTCTAGTCTCAAATTCCCTAGATAGGTTATGTCATGATATACTAGTCATAAACATATTCTATAATCCTTACCTATAATGCAATCCATATTATGTACAATCTCAATGGGAAAAATAGACTGAAGCCTACTTTGATATCGAAACACAATTGTTGAATTATTCAAAAATTGCTTGTCTTTGCTGTATGATCCCGAAACACCCCCATGCTATCATAATAATAATCTACATTTGAATAGGAGTAAACTGTGATCTAATGTCGCCCAAACTGTACTCTCTTAGAAGATACAATATGATCCTGTCAAATTATAGTAACCCAACTAGGTTGGGGTTGATCCTACTAGGAATAGGTAGAATCTGTCTCTCAAACTTGCTCAATTAGCTGGAAATGTAGAAATGTAAATGGGAGAAATTTGTAGTAAATGGTAAAAGGTAACAAGTATAGATTGCTTTCAGTTGTATCAATCTAAGATGGACACTAGGACTAGGTTCCCCTTGGCTTCCTAACTTCGTACGTTTCTCGTGCTCAATCCGACTATCTTACTATCCACACATGCAAAACCTGAAAATACAAGTATCACCAACCTTCTTGTGTACTCCTTGATAAATTTCAATCTTCACCATGTAAGTCTCAGAGTGTCCCTTTCAAACCCTTGAATTCGATCCCAGTTTAACTATCACTTTATTCGTATTAAGTTATTAGATGAGGGTTTACAACCTCAAATCACTATTGTAATCTCCTTTTCCAAATCTCGACCTCTATTATGAAGATGATCACGAATATAGGCAATTCCTTAACTTCTACAGTATTTAAGGAAGTAACCAAACCAAAGAAGATCACAATGCATGCGTAAATAATGATTTAGAAGAATCGCACAATTTCGTTACTTTGCTATTCCAGTAGGGTTCCCACAATCGTAGCTAAGGGCTTTAGCCACTCATATTTGCAAGAAACTCCATGGAATTTAATAAATAATGCATAGAAGTAATCTCAAAATAAGGGAAGAATAAAACCCAAAGTCTCAAATTTATTAATCAACCAAGAATAAGAGTATTTCAAGATCAAAAGTTAATCTTGAAATCAATATATATTTGTGAATAAAACTTAATAAAAACCATTAAATGAGTATTTATAGGTTACATAAAAACCATTAAAAACAGTATTTATAGGTTACAGGAAAAACCAAGTCAGTGGCCACTTACGGGCCCACTAATGAACTGTAAGTGGCACTTACACCACGTAAGTGGCCATTGTAGGTGACAAGCTTCTTTTGATCGTTATATTTCTTTAGTACTTGTTCCTACTGGAACTTATGAGGTGTAGGTGGTACTTACGTATTATAAATAACCTCATGTATGCACTAGTGAAATCTTTAAAACTTCAGAGCCTCTAATCTTCAATCTCTACTACTTGTGAAGGAACTTATGGAATCGTAATTGACCCTTTATCATTATCAGTCAAAAACTTTATCTTATAGGGTCTCTGAACTTAGCATTTCTTAAACTTATGAAGCCACTTATGGTGGCGTATGTAGTAGTTACACCCCATAGATGACCTCGTAAGTGAGGTGTTCAGTAACCTTCAACTAGTTTTCTTATTTTTAGCTCCCAAAACCTAGTTTACTATAAAATAGACACAAAATACATCATACCTACCAAAATGAACCTAAGTGCTTGCTTATTTTTTGATTTTAAGCATCGAAAGTTCCATGAAACCATGGAACATCAAAACGTTCAACTTAGAATGTTTACAGGTCCTCAACCAATTCAAACACAACAAAACAACACAATAATGCTTAACTAGGAGAAAACTAAGGTACCTATTGTAATACCCCATACTTCTACCTAGCTTAAATTCATCTCAAAAAAGTCTAATACTTGTTTTAAAGATGAATCCACTTTTATAAATATGTAATTTCTAAGATTTCCACTTTTTGTTGAGTGGGAAATTGAATAAGCTTTCATTCGATACCCATTTTATCAAAATCTGGCATCGGGGTAGAAATTTATAGCTAAAATACAGAAAGCAGTCAAAACTACCCGGGTGTGATGGTGAGAGCCGATGGACCATCAAGCTAGCGATGGACCATTGCCCAAGCCATTGTAGTAGACACAGTGAGACCATATTCTGCCTAAAAGGGACAACTCAGGCCAACGGATCGTCGAGCTAGCGATGGACCATCGCGCAAGCCATCGTAGGAGAGGCAGTGAACCCCTATTCTACCCAGATGCGATGATCAGGACCGATGGACTGTCGACCTAACGACGGACCATTGCACCCACCATCACATATTTGATTTAGTTATTTTAAGTTATTTTTAAAGGGCTTTTTGGGTTTTTACCACCCTTTATTGGGTTTGCTGGCTATTACTGATGGTTTGTTGAGGGATTTTATTCTATTGCATCCCTTATGTCCAGATTGACTTAGAAGAAAGTTAAGTTTTTGTGGTCAGATCCTTGTGAGAATATTTTTCAAGAGTTGAAGACTCGACTCACCTCAGCTCTAGTCTTAGCTTTTCTAGGTGGTCCAGATGGTTTCATAGTGTATTATGATACATCTAGAGTAGGTTTGGGTTGTGTCCTCATGCATCATGGTAAGGTCATAGCCTACGCCTCCAGACAGCTTAAACCCCATGAGAAAAATTATTCGACTCATGATCTTGAGTTAGCAGCTGTAGTTTTTTCCTTAAAGATTTGGAGGCATTATCTATATTGGGTTCATGTAGATATGTTCATAGATCATAAGAGCTTTTAGTATGTCTTTTCTCAGAAAGATCTCAATCCTCATCTGAGAAGGTGGTTAAAGCTCTTGAAAGATTATGACATGATTGTCCTTTATTATTTGGGTAAGGCCAACGTTATGGCCGATACTCTCAGTAGACTGTCTATGGGTAGTATTGCTCATATTTAGGACAGTAATAAGAAGCTATCTCAAGAAGTCCATCAACTTTCCAGACTAGGCATTAGCTTATTCGATACAAAAGAGGGTGATTTATGGTTTTAGAGTAGTTCAGAATCATCTCTAGTTTTTTAGGTGAAAGAAAAGCAAGATAGAGATCCTAGTCTAGTCAAGTTGAAAGAGTCAGTCAAGGATCAGAAAGTAGAGGTTTTCTCCCAAGGGGGAGATGGTGTCCTACGTTGCCAGGGTCGTCTGTCTGTTCCAGGCGTAGATGACTTAAGGTAGAGAATTCTTGCACAAGTGCATGTGCGCACTACTCTATTTATCCAGGGGCCAAAAAGATGTACCATGACATGTGGGAAATCTATTGGTGGAGTGGGATGAAGAAAGATGTTGCAGAGTTTGTAGCCAAGTACTCTACATGTCAGCAGGTTAAGATAGAGCATCAGAAGCCTAGTGGGTCCATGCAGGAGTTTAGTATTCTTACTTGGAAGTGGGAAAAAGTGAACATGGACTTTATAACGGGGTTACCTCGTACTCATCGCTAGCATGATTTAGTCTGGGTCATTGTAGATAGAATGACCTTGTCATCTCATTTTCTTCTAGTTCATACAACTTATTCAGCCTAAGATTATGCCAAACTCTACATTAGAGAGTTGGTCAGATTGCATAGTGTTTGGTTATCTATTATCTTAGACAGAGGTACCCAGTTCACCTCTTATTTCTGGAAAGCATACCAAAAGTGTCTTGGTAGCCAAGTTTATCTCAGTACAACCTTCCATATTTAGATATATAGTCAAGAAGAACGGACCATTTAGAATTTAGAAAATATTCTAAGGGCGTGTGCAATTGATTTCGGGGGTAGTTGGGATGACCACTTGCCTTTGATTGAGTTTGCATACAACAACAGCTATATTCTAGTATTCGGATGGCTCCATTCAAAGCCCTCTATGGGACACGATGCAGATCTCCAGTTGGTTGGTTCAAAGTTAGTGAGACTTTAGTTATAGGGCCTGACTTAGTATTCGATGCCTTAGAAAGAGTCCAGTTGATCAGAGAAAGACTCCGAGATGCCCAGAGCTGACAGAAGTCTTATGCAGATATGTACAGAAATGATCTCTAGTTCGAGATTGGTAACTATGTCTATCTCAAGATCTCTCCCATGAAGGGAGTGAAGAGATTCGTCAAGAAGGAAAACCTTAGGCCCTAATATATAGGTCCCTTCAAAATTCTAAATCGCTTCAGCAAGGTAGCTTATAAGCTCAAATTACCTTTAGATCTAGCCTCTTTCCATCTTGTCTTCTATGTCTCTTTGCTCAAGAAGTGCATAGGTGACCTAACAATTGTAGTCCCTATTCAGAGAATAGATGTTCAGAATAGCCTCTCTTATGAAGAGATTCTATTCGAAATTCTTAACTATCAGACTCGTAGGATGAGGAATAAAGAAGTCACTCTAGTGAAAGTTCTTTGGTGAAATTATCCTATTGAGGGAGCTACTTGGGAAGCAAAAGCAGATATGCAAACCAACTACCCTCACTCTTCTCCGCTAACTCAGATCTAGCTCAAGGTAATAGTCCTCCTTAAGTTTTTTCAGTTTCATGTTTAGATTTCAGTTACAAACTTGGTATAAGTTCATGCTAAGAATTCCATTATAAACTTGGTATTAAATACCATTACATATTAAGTCATCCATTCACGCAATAGTTCAGTTATATAATCATGCATCAGATATACATTCTCATTGTGAGAAACTTAGTTCCTCAGAACACTCAGTCATGCATTCATGAATCAGTTACACATGCATCAGATTTGTGTGTTCAGTATGATATATTCAATTATTAGTCATGTCAGTCCTGAACTCATGTTCCAGTCATTCATGTTCAGTATGTACGTCAGTTTATCTTTCTTCTCTCTCACTCAGTCTCATTCGAGGATGAATGTTCTCAAGGGGGAGATATTGTAATACCTCGTACTTCTACCTAGTTTAAATTCATCCTAAAAATGTCAAAGACTTTTTTTAAATATGAATACACTTTTATATATGTGGAATTTCTAAGATTTTCACTTTTTGTTGAGTGGAAAATTGAATAACCTTCGCATCGATACTCATTTCGTCAAAATCTAGTATCGGGGTAGAAAGTTATAGCCGAAATACAGAAAGTAGTCAAAACTGTCCAAGTGCAATGGTGAGAGCCGACGGACCATCGAGCTAGCGACGGACCGTCGCCCAATCCATTGCAGCGGAGACAGTGAGACCACATTTTGCCTAAGAGTGACGGGTTAGGCCGATGGAATGTTGAACTAGTGAAGGACCATAGCGCAAGCCGTCGTAGGAGAGGCAGTGAACCCCTATTCTCCCAAGTGTGACGGTCAGGATCGACAGACCGTCAATCCAGCGATGGACCTTCACCCCTACCGCCGCATATTTCATTCAGTTATTTTAAGTCATTTTTAAAAAGGGCTTTTTGTTCTTTTATCAGCCTTTTTAATACCTAATAATATTAGATCAAGGCTCATAAGTTCATTATCCATCTACAACATCAAATTAGGGTTTTCTCTTAAAGATAATCCCCAAGAAAAAGATCCAAATCCTTCTTCAAGAAACTAAGAGATACAAGCTCTTCAAGTCCAAGGACTTCAAGAAACTCACAATCAAGGTATTTCATGTGATTCATGGGTCCCTTTCACCCATGAAGCTCAAGAATATCTCTTCAAAATCCAAGATTTGTGTATTTATGAATGTTCATGATGTTGTGGGTTTTTGATTCATGTTTTAAATTACATATTCTAATGATTGACCCTATTATATGAAGATTTCCATAATAATCATGATAAACCCTTCAAATTAGCAAATTTATTTGTGCAACCATGACATTTAGATACATTGATGATGGTATAACCAAAGTATGCTCCACATGTGTTTGATTAGATTCCTGTGTGAAGGAAAAGTGCTACACTAGTGTGATAATATGAAATCCTTATTCATGTACAAGTTTATGCATGACAAATGTTTGATGAAATGTCTTAGTCAGTGAATTATGGATATATGTGTAGCCCTTGTGGTGATTTAAAACTTGTACTTCATGAAATCTCCAACTTATTATATTATGGATTGTTGATGTTGGTCATGTATTCAAGAAAGTCATACTTTGTCGGTTATTTTCGTCGAGTCCTAGGGGTACTTATACCCAAAAAATATAGCTGTGTGACTAGAGCCAGTGTCATGTTTTCACGTTATCCTCAGTTAAGCCATGATACATAGAACTCAGTTAGTCATGTGACTCAGGAAAGCTCAGAAATCCACTAATCTTAGTAATCTCAGGCAGTTGTCAAATCTCAGTAGCATTCCATCAGTCCACGAAAATTCAGTTAACTCAGTCTAGTCTATTCAGTTAATGATGTTCAGTGTCTATTCAAATGGGAGTAGAAATTAGCACCAACTGAACCCAAGGATGGGAACCCACTTGTTATAAGAGGGTGTGAGTCTTTGAAGTAATCCTTGCATTCCAGAACTACATAGCCAGCGTAGGTTGAGACATCAAAGGGTAGATGAGCTGGCTTAACCTGCTATATGAGGGTTCCCACCATTCTCACTAAATTTACCTATTTTATGAGGGTTACTCACAGATTGTCCTTACCAATGGCATAGCATTTATACCCTTCCAATTGGGGTTACAGATTGGACCCCAACTCAGCTATATTGTAATATTTGGGGTATTTCGGTTAGATGACTACTTCCCACAGTTTTAGTTACATATCAGGACTGTCAGATATAGTCATTCAGTCTTAGTAATAGTACTCAGATAGTTCTACAAAATTCAGGACTGTCAGATACAGTCAATTCAAAATAGAACTTAACTAGTTCCATCAAAACCTAAACTATCAGATATAGTCATTCAGTTTAGTTATCAGTACTCATGTTAGCGGTATTCAGACTCAGTAGTCAATATTATCACGACTTCATTTATAGTTATTTATTTATGCATGTATTCTCACGTTTATGTTATATAGTCAGTTAGCATTCTTTATGCATTTGAACCCTCTGCATTCAGCCTACCTCACATGCATACCAGTATATTCAATAGTACTGGTGTATTTTCTATATGGTGTTTTCTACCATAGGTTCAGAAGCACGTGCTCTAGAGCATCAGTAGCATTCCAATCTCGGAAGTCAGAGTTAGCAGTGAGTCCTCATCCTTCGAGAACATGACTATTACTTTATTATCTCATTAATTAATTAATTTTAGTAGTTGGGGACATGTCCTATCAACTCCTTATTCAGACAGTTTACAGGATCTCAGACTAGCCTCTTTAGACATTATTTCAGTTGTTTTGGTATTGATATACCATACCTTCAGATGTTATGTTTTATTAGATCTTTGAACCTTTTGGCCTTTTAGACTTTATTTCCGCATTTATACAGTATATTATGCAGTGTATAGGTACACATATCAGTCATGGATTAACTTATGGTCCTTCAGGGTTATGAGAACCGTGTGGCATTCCGAGTACCAAACTCGGGGCGTTACTCCTATTTTAGTAAATCTTAGTTTTAGCTCATAAAACATCAACCCCTTCTACTTTTAAATTTTTAAAAACCAACTATGCTAATAAATGCAGCCTAACAATGTTACACCGGGGAATCCAGCTATGACATTTCATTAGAAGCATATAATCAAGCATATGTACAAAGTACACTACCCAAAAAGATAAGCAGCTAGCAACACAATCCATGTACCCTCACAATAAAGAAGTCCCACTCACTAAGTAAAATCATGCATATGTCAATGCAGGGACTTAACAAGACACTTACACTCACCAAGGAAGTTTCAACCATGTGTATAGAATACCATTGGCTTGCGCTTATTTTCTTTACCTTAGATTTCAGACAGTTGAACTAGGGCATTATAAGACTTAACTCGGCTTGTAACATGGGCTTGGGGATGATATGGTGCATTTTGAAAATTTTAATGACTAATCCTTCTTGGCACTATAATTACGTTTGTGGTCCACTTGTCAACCAACTTTTCTTTTATTCCGTTCTTATTTCTCCTTTTTTCCTTTTTATTGTTTATTCAAGTTGGGTGTAGTTTCCTTTATTCTTTCTCTTTTATTTTTCTTTTTGATTTTATTTTTACATTTACTTACCTCCTTACTTTTCTTTCCTTTATTTTTACCCTTCTTCATATCCAACTCTAATTATTCACCCGTATGACAACCACCCTTAATTTAGGCGATTTACCTAAGTTGAGGTGCATAATGTTCAAGGAGACCAGAGACAAAATATGTTCATTGTAACTAAAATGGGAAGGTTAAAGGTGAAAACAAAGAAAATAGGTCTATATAGGGTCAAACAAGGATCAAGGGATACTTATTCTCATTTGGGAGGTCGTTTAGATGAAAAATGGAATAAATTAAGAACAACCTATGATCCATTCCTGACCGACTATCCCACAACCTAGGCAAGATTAACCGGGCAAGTTCTTGATTAAATTGACAAAGGGAACTAAGTAAGCATCTCACACATATGGAATCGGATTGCTTCACAAACTACAACCTATCTGGTTCATACAAATGCTAGCTTTGATTATTATGTACCTAATCCTAATGCCATAACAAGATCCACAATGGTCACATATATAACCACATCACACAATTCAATACAAATTTTTTGGAGGGGTATCATTTTTCTAACATATTTAAGAAAAACACAGTAAAATACATCAACTTCCCTTAGGTATTTATTTTTTTCCTTGTTAAAAAAAAAATACAACACAACATAAAACAAACACAAAACTTCCAAGACAAGTTGGTTCTACTTTGATAATGCATCCAACGAGAAAAAAAACATGGTTACAAAAATTCGCAGCTACTATGGTATATCCCTACCCCTAACTAAAAGACTACGCACTGCCCCTAGTGCATCATTCCAATACATGAAAAGGGAAAGAGGACATACCTTGGACATTCTAGGCATCCATCTCATGCTCTCCCCTACCTAGGGTATCTGATATCTCAACTGGCATAGGGTGGTGGTGGGGGGCATTACTAAAAGATGCATCCACTTCTATCTTATGGCGTCTCACTTTGAATGAATTATTGCCCGAAAGCGCTAGTGTGGGACCTTATCAATGGTTGTGAGCCTCATAGAATCAAGAGTGTCTTCTTATCTCTGCCTATCTTAGTCCCCAAAGTTAGACCATCTCTTCCTTAGCGAATAGTTCAAACCTTATATGTTGGCATGGGGGCATGGTCTAAATAAATAAAGGGATAGTCAGAGAGATGGCTAGTACGTGGCTCTCAGCAAGAGAGTATATCTCTGTCCGTAGAGTGGCCACCACCTACTGATTCTGAGACAGATCTGGATCCTGTATATCTCAAAATTATGCACTAACTTGTCCCTCAAACCCATCGATCAGGGCATACAACCCACTAGTGGACTCCAATATCTCAGCCTAAATCAGAGCTAGTATCTAAGTCTAAGTAGTCTCTAAAGTCATCTAGACCGAAGGATGAATCTGTGCATACAGGTTGGATAGCTGAGTTTCAGTGTCAATAAGGAGGGAAATAGTCTTATCTTTCCGTTCCATTAGGCATTGTAAGAACTTGCATGGTAGTGCAATAAATCCTAGAGTTGTAGCTATGGAAGCGGGGTAAGGGGGCATAGTATATACCCCAACAGGCTTAAAAGTAGAGGCTGAGACTGAAGTGGAGGTAGTTGGGGCCCTCTCTCCCTTTGTATAAACCTCGGGTAGATCTCTATGCTTTCCCATATCAACATGAACATCTAACCTATCAACATGCTCTACCTGAACTGAAGGCCCCTCAAAATGGGTCAGAACCACTATCGAAGGTGGTGAAACTCTTTGTGTAGGGACTGGGTTCACTAGATACTTGATCATACTAGTATGTGTGGTTCTCATCGCCTCTACTCTTCTATCAATATCTGGAATCCCTAGCAAACCTACCTTATCACAAAGACTCTTATTAAGGTAATGGAAGGGAAGAGTAGTCATATCCTCAAATGACCTCTCATGCGTCTCATAGCTGATCAATACTTCAAAGTCAATCTCATACCCTACAAAATAACTATCAACCAGTACAACTCTATGCCATATTAAAAATTTGTCCAATGAAGTTGGACATAATCTAAAATGCATGAATTTTCACTAAAAACTTTGCGGCAAAATGAAATATCGCCTTCTTAACCTCCTCTTTTCCCTCAATCCAAGGGACATCATCACCCAAATCTGAAATTTAATTGGCAATCCACCTTGAAAAATCCAACCTCTATCGTCTATACTCGGTATCTCGTATATCACACCTATCTCGCATAAATCTTAACCTAAATTCACACTCTATAGTAGATACCAGAGCTACATACTCAGGTCCAAACAAAGCTCAGTGGATGGCTACCAAATAAATATCCACCAAAACTCCTCTCACCAAAATGTTCTCTATATGGGACTGCTTTATCCCCCTGCCCCACTCAGTGTAACCCAATAGATATGGGTGGCGTAGGAAGAATAGAACTACTTGACCAATACCTGACTATAAGTACTTAGGTTCGCATCATCCACCCTAATTGGTATAGCTCAAAAGAGGTCTGCTGGTCTGGTGCCCCTGCTAGCCCTAATAACTCAATCCTTCTCTCAGTTGAAATAGTTTTCTTAGGCTGACCCGCCTCAGTAATAAAGCTAACCTTTTCATAAATAAAATACATCCCCTTTACAAACCATCTCATGTTATTCTTATCTATGAACGCAATCAAGATATGTGTAAAGTCGGATGCATTGTCAGCCGATGGTGGAATATGAGGCTGACCATCCTACATAGTTGACTGTATGTCTGGTGCTGAAGATGATAAAACTTAGTACGGTACCTTAGTTGGACCCTCCTCAAACTAGGGAACTGAAGAAGTTGACTCACTAGCCAATGCTGACTCATCCTTTGATCCCTCCTCAGACTGCGGTCCTAAGTCTTCCTCCTCAACTATACCACAAATAGATTCAAACTCAACCTCTTGCTCGGTATCTGACTCCTTCTCCTCAAAACCATCCTCAGAAGCCTTCTCTGTCTCTTTAGAATTTGGAGAGTGTGGTGGTAAAGTCTTGTGTTCCTTTATCCTTGGCCTAGGAATTTGTGTAGATATGACAGTCTGGGCCCCAGCATGTGCAGATCTGGGCTGTGTGTCAGCTGAGTCTGCATGAGGGTAGGCTGGGTGCCCTAGATACCCAAAATGGTTGCAATGATTACTGCAGTTACAACCTATCTTTTATCCCTAGTCCGTAGGGCCTCTGGTCTTTCCAGGGAAATAGGGTACTCCTCTACTAAGCCACTGCACGCAGGAGATTCATCTAAAAAACTAGACTATACTCTTTTCCTCTAAGTTTCTTTAGTTGCCATAGTTCCTGAAAACTAGTTTTTAGTGCTTGAAAGAGAATAGGGGAATGAAATTTTCCTAAAAAATCAAATTTCTCAGAGTAGGTCAATTACGACATCACTTACGAGTTGTAAGTGCAACTTATGGCCCGTGAGTACCCTTCGTAAGTGCCAAACAAAGCCTTAAAACTTCAGAGCTTTAGGTGTGACATCTACGAAGGCACTAACGGATCGTAAGTGCTACTTACATGGCTCGTATGTGCCATCATAGGTACCCTTCTGAGGATTCTTCAAAATTTTTCTAGTTTTTACATCCCCGTACAACATATTTAACCTATTCAAGTCTAATTTTTGCATACAACATCTGTTATCAAATTCACAAACACAAGTTTTGCACACAAAATTTTTAATTAACATCAACTTTTTCAACTTCTACTTCTTATTAGGTCATGAGCACAGAGTTTTTATTCAAAATTAATGCACCAATTGCAATTTTTTGAACTATTCTAGGCTCCTACAACCAAGATTTTTTAGTTTTACATAATTTATACGAATATGCAAGAACCCACTCACTTTTCTTTGCTAATATCACAATGTAATACTATTAAGAGCCAAGAAATTTACCTTAATATTAGTGATGGAAGTAGGAGAACGATAAATATTTGATGAACCTTAGCCTGAATTCTTTGTGCGTGCATATTCTAGACCAGGGAAAGAGTTTTGCCTTTTATTAAGTAAAAGAAGGAGTTTAAGAGTTTGAATTTGGGTGAGAGTTACAAATGGTGATAATATGGGGCATAGAAATTGGATTTTGGGTGTTTAAAGGTGTTGGTAGGTCAATTCGTGTAGAATCTACTTGGGTTTTAACCCAAAAAAACTTCTGTCACTTACGACGCCCTTACGGCCCGTAAGTGGCAAGAAAATTTTCTCCTTCTCTGAACTTTGATTATGGTACTTATGACATAATTTATGGGGTCGTAAGTAGTACTTACGACCCCCATAAGTGGGTTCGTAACTAAAATTTTAGAGACAAAAAATTCTCAGTCTTTCCCTCTGACCTCCACTGCATTACTTACCTATCTTAAATGGGACTTATGCCCCTATAGGTTGGTCAATAAGTTCCCTTACCAAGAGTTTTCTGTATTTTCTATGTTTTACCATGTTACATGTATTTTCTCTTGCTATACCTGCAAAAAATAAGAAAGAAAACAATGTGACTATGTTATTTACTCAAACTTCACCAACAAGCCCATGAGTTTCCTCCCAGGAAGCCCCTGATTTAATGTCACAGTATGATGCGGTTTCCTTGGATACTCAAAATTCACCAAGGCTTACATAAACAATCACTTTCACCTCATCAACATTCCTCAAATAGTGCTTAATACGTTACCCGTTCACCTTGAATGGGTCTTTACCATCGCATTTCAGCTCAATAGCACCATGTGGGAACACTCTAACCATGGTGAATGGTACATGTCACCAAGACTTCAACTTTCTAGGAAATAAGTGAAGTATTGAATTATATAACAAGACCATATCATCGAGCTCAAACATTTTCTTCTCGATCTTCTTATCATAATAAAACTTCATTTTTTCCTTGTACAGAGCAAAGATCTTAAAAGCTCAGAGCTGGAATTCATCAAACTCATTTACCTAGCTTATCCTCAACTTAGTTGTATTACGCTGCTCCAAATTGAGCTTTCTCAACGCTCATAGTACCTTGAACTAAAGTTCGACCAGCAAGTGCCATGCCTTTCCATACACAAACTAATATGGAGAGGCACCTATAGGGGTTTTAAAAGATGTTCGATAGGCCAACAAAACATCATCTAACTTTAGGTACTAGTTAGTCCTATTGGAATTCACAATCATCACCAATATAGATTTTATCTCTCTATTGGAGACCTCAACCTGCCCGATCATCAGGGGATGGTAACGTATTATCACGTTATTCTTTACACCTTATTTCTCGAGTGGGTCCTTCAGAAGATGATTGCAAAAGTTAGATGCACCGTCATTGATAATAGCACATGGAGTGCCAAATTAAGAAAATATATTCTTTTTCAAGAACATAGTGACACTTCAATCCTCATTGTTAGGAAGCACAACCACCTTTATCCACTTGCTATCATAGTCAACTTCTACTAAAATGTTCTTCATCCCATGGAAGCTGATAAACGGACCCATGAAATCAATTCCCCATACATCAAATAATTCCAACTCTAAGATAGGTGTCATGGGCGTTAATGTTTTCATGAGATGTTACCATTTTGCTGTACTAATCACAGTCTTGCACTAAATCATAAATATACTTGTAGATAGTAGGCCAATAATACCTATAATGCAGAATCTTTTCGGCTATGCGGGTACCATCATGATAACTCCCAACTAGCGAGGAATGAAAAGCCTTAAGGATGCTCATCATCTCCATCTCCGGAATACATCTTCGAATAATTCCATCTATACAAATTCGAAAGAGATAAGGCCCATCCCCCCCAAAAAAATTCTCACCTCATGCATGAACAACTTGCACTATTGGAATGATAAATCTTTTGGAATAAAATAACATGCTAAGAAGTTGGCGAAATTAGTAAGCCAGGGGATTAAGTCTTGAGATGCTTCAAAGACTCGTTCACATGGAAAAGTATCATCTATATAAATCTCTCCCTTTAACTTCTGCATTGCCTCCTCCTCGAGGCGAGATAAGTGATCTGCAACCTAGTTCTCCATACCCTTTTCGATCTTTCACCTTAAAGTCAAGTTCATACAACAATAGGACCTAATGTATCAACCTCGATTTTGCATCTTTTTTCAACATAAGATACCTCAATGATGCATGATTAGTATGAACTATGAATTTGGTCCCTATTATATAGGACAAATAATTTTCAAAGGTAAAAACCACCGTAAGTAACTCCAGCTCATTGATTGTATAGTTTTTTTTTGTGGGGTTTAATGCTTTGCAGGAAGAATAGATCAGGTGATGGATTTTCTCACATCTTTGGCCTAGGACATCAATCAAGGCCACTACGCTAGCATCACACATAACGTCAAATCGTATAGACTAATCAGGGGATACAATAATAGGAGTCGAGACCAACCACTCTTTAAGACACTTAAAGGCTTTGATACATTCATCATCAAAAACAAATTTCACCTCCTTCTCTTAAAGCTTGAATAAAGGATTAGCAATTTTAGAGTAGTCCTTGATGAACCTCTTATAACAGCCAACATGACCCCAAAAGATTTGGATACCCTTATCAGGACCAAAGGAGGTAATATTTAAATCACCTGTATATTCTCTCTATCCACCACAATACCCTTCTTTGGGATTTTGTGACCGAGAACAATACCTTATTAAAGAGCACTTCTCCCAATTCAACACTAAATTGCAGACCTCACATCTTTGGAGTGTTTTGTCTAAATGGGCCAAACAATCATCAAAAGAGTCCCCAATGAATAAAAATTCATCTATGAATACCCCTATAGTGTCCTCCAACATGTTAGAAAATATAGACATCATACATCGCTGAAAGGTGGAAAGAGAGTTGCATAGTACAAACGACATCATCTTGAATACAGAAGTCCCATTTGGGAAAGTTAAAGTCATCTTTTCCTGGTCTTTGGTACCAATAGAAATGTGATTGTATCCTAAATACTCATCAAGAAAATAGTACGAACCACTTCCTTGAAGTCTGTCCAACATCTGACCCATGAACAATATAGGAAAATGGTCCTATTGAGTCTAAGTGCTCAACTTTTTGTACTCCATGCATACTCTCCATCCAGTCACTGGTTTCATGAGAACCAACTCATTCTTCTCATTTGGGACCATAGTAATCCCACCCTTTATAGGTACACATTGAACTAGGCTTACCCATTAACTATCCATAATGGGGTAAACTACTCCAACATCTATCCACTTGATGATCTCTTTCTTCACTACCTCCTGCTAGAGGTATTTAACTAACGTTGGTGCTTGATGCTGGGAAAATAATCCAGTTCAAGCTGTATCATATGAGTACAAAGATTGTGTGAAATCCCTTAAAGTTTGCAATCGTCCATTCGATGGACCTCTTGAACCTCTGCAATACTAAAATCAATGCTTCAACATGTGGCTCCAATAAATCAGCAGCAGTAATGACTGGCAACGTATTGCAAGCCCCCAAAATACATAATGCAAGTGAGATGGGAGAAATTTCAATTCAAAGACCAGTGGCTCCTCAATAGATAGGCGAACTAGAGGAGTGGTTTTATTTTTTTAGATAAAGATCTAGCTTTTTCGAAGCATAATTATAAGAACCTCTACCATACAATATGATCACCATCTCATCATACTCATACATGTTATCAATGTCAAAGTCCATGATAACCACTGCTAATGGTTCAACGCTAAGTCTCTCTTCAATTGGCACAGTCACTGCATCATCACCAATAGTATCAACCATGGATGCCACTCTTATTTTCTTTGGTTTCCGCATAGACTGACTCTTATTAAAAGTAACTTGTTCATAATTAAGTCTGAACTTTATCAACCCCATCGTCATGTCAATCAAATCCCTATACTTAGATAGGAAAGGCTTTCCCAAGATGATAAGGACTCTAAAATCCACCCCATAGTCAAGGATCATGAAGTCGTCTAGAAATATGAAGGATGTAACACTCACAAAAACATCACACAATATACCAACTAATTTTTTCATAGTCTAGTCAGTCATCAATAACCTCATGGATATAGGTTTTAATACCCCTAACCCGAATTGCTTTTAAAACACCAATAACATCAAATTGATAGTAGCTCCCAAATTATATAAAGCTCGAGAGAAATTGAAGGACCCAATGATACAAAGAATAGTAAATGCTTCGGGTCCTCATTTTTCTTAAGCAATGACTGAGAAGAAACTGTACTGGAATGGTGCACATTATCAACAGGCTTAAAACTCACTGCCCGCTTCTTAGTAACTAAATCCTTCATGAACTTAACATATCAAGACATCTGCTCCAATGCTTTTACAAGAGGAATATTAATAGACTGTTCCTTCAATATCGACAAGAACTTCTGATACTTCCCTTCCTCTTATTTCCTTTTCAGTCTCTTCGAAAAAGGTAGAGGATGCCGTTGAATGGTCTTCAATACAGACTCAACTTCCTTCCCTTTTCATTTATACTTCTCAATACTTATATCAACCCCCATTTCTTTTTGTGATGTCTCACCAGTAGTCACCAACTTTTTAGATTTTTCTTTGGGGTCCTCATCTTCCTTAACAACATCATCCCTAGCTTAATCAACTACAAGCATGGGAGAATTAATAGTGGTCTTATCACTCTAAGTGGTGATAGCCAAACAATGGTTGCCATTCTTTGGATTTTGTAAAGTATTACACGGAAGAGTGCGTGATTGACTTTGATTCAAGGATTCCAACATCTGACCAAATTATTGATCGCAGTAGCATGTGATTTAGCTTTCTGGGTCAAACTTAAAAATCCTTAATCTCCCTCAGGAAACTTTCTTAACATTCCAAACCATTAACTAGCTTAGAGAGCAATGCCTCTATACTTGACTCAGTGTCACGACTCCCCAATAGAACATAGGTACCACCATTCTCCTTATAGTCATCCTTATGCCTCCTGTCACTATCTTTCTCTACTTTGATCCCTATATATATCCCCATAGAAGTCCCGACCTTGGTTCTCTTGCCTCGAGTTTCAATAGTCTTGAGCAGACGGTTGGCCCTTGGTTCAGAAACCCCCCAACTCTCTTTCTAGATACTTTGCCTATTTATCCACATACGAATCATATGACCTAGAAGCTTTACCTTATTCACTTACATCATTCACCTTCTCGGAATTTATCATTCCAAACTACTTCATCAGTAACCCTATATTTGTACTCAATTGTGCAACCTCTTGAGCCACTATATCATCTAAAACTCTAGGCTCATCCTAAGCACCAATAGCATAAGTGTTGGTACTTCTCTCTTCCTCCCAAATATGCCACACTCAATTGGTAAGAGAGATGCAATCTAAGATTTTTGATGCCACATCACAATGTAGGTTCATGAATATTCTGCCAATAACAGTAACAACCATAGATTTTTAACTGGTATTCAAGGCATGATAGAAAATCTTCATCAGATTTCTCCCAAAAAAATTTGTGATTAGGCATTATCATCAACTTTTTCTTAAACCAAAACCATGCCTCATACAATGCTTAAGAATGCAATTACCTAAAATTATGGATCTCCTCCTTCAATTGAAACATTTTGGAAGAAGGGATGAAATGGTCTAAGAACTGCTTCCACAACTAATTCCGAGTAGTAATAGACTCATGAGGTTGTTTCCCTAACCATAATGTCGCTTCACCAGTTAGAGGGAATGGAAGCAACTTGAGTCTTAAAGCTTCCTGATCTACCCTAGTTAAATTAGAAGAAGTGCAAATTTCAACAAAATTTATAAGATGCATGTGTACGTCATTAGTCGACAGAACAACAAACATACCTTTCAGGTTCAATAATTAGATAGTAAAACTAGTAATGTCTAACTTCACCCCTGGGGAAAAGCAAGAGGAATGATGGCTCCTATCTCAACAAGCTTTACATACCCCATGTCTTCATCTGGATCATCATATGCTGGCAACTACTGAAAAGCAGGGGGTACTACAACTTTATTTATTCTATGTCGATCGAATTCTTCTCAATTATAAAAATTCTGTCTCTTTCTCGGCTCTAGAGCTGTATACTGGGTGGCCTCATTATCCCTTCTCATATTTGCTTTTAATAATAATTGCATAGTGGTTTGCTCGGCTGTCTCTTGAACAAGATACAGAGGTAGGGGTGGCAAGTGCTATGGATCATCTTGAATCCCCTAATGACGAGCTTCACAATCTTAGTTTGACATTGACAACTCCTAAGAACAGATGCTAGTGTACGTGGTCTTATCAAGTAGTAAAGTGGCCTAATGAAAGTCAAGTATCGATCCCACAGAGACTTGATTCAACAACAATTCTATTTTAGTTCACAATTTAGATTCAGTTGATGCAAGCGTAACCAAAAAAGAGTTTGGAATTTTTGCAAGTAAAGTAAACAATGCATAATGTAAGGATCCTTTATCAATAAATAGGAGAAAACCAAGGGTTAAAACACTTTGAACAATCATACTATATTGTTGATTTTCATTTGTTAAATTGCTTATCTTGGTTGTTGATTCGTAGGGTTAATATCATGATTATGGTTTCCCAACCTCTAATCCTTTACCTATGTTAACCTTACAACTACATCATTGAGCGGGGATGTAATAGTCCACTTAAGTTCTTTAAAGCTATCATGCTACGTTCGAATCAAGTAAGGCATCTAAGTACATCCCTGTCCTAGATACTAATTTAAATTCCTTATTTCATAAAGAAATACAAACCATACTTTGTTCATCTCCTTGTTCTATCCTCTATTCCCTCTCCCAAGATCAAAAGGTAGGAAATTAATGTATTCTAAGTGTCGCGAATCATTCAAATAGTTAAATCAAAGATGAACACACAACCAATAATGATAAGCAAAGTTAAACGAATTCAATTGAAAACAATAGTACTCATGTTCTTGGCTTCAACCCCGAAAAAGGACGTTTAGCCATGCATAGTCATAATCGTAATCACAAGATTGTAATTAATGATTAAAAACTTGAATGAACTAAATTGAAATACTAAAAACCTAATGAAGAAGTTGTAGCAGCCCCTTAAGCTCCAAAATATTTCCAAAGATGATTAAAAATGTGTATAAGGACGTATTTATAGAAAAAGGGTAATCCAAAGCCGTGTTGGACAAGAAACCAGCATGCATAAGGCCCGGAATAGAGCCCGCGTCGTGGGGTAATCACGGGATCCCCGTGGAAGTTGTTCTCAAAACATTTTAGGTGTCCAAATTTGCGTCAAGTTACGTATTGTGCTTCTGTGATCCATTCAAGGCCTTCTTGAGTTGTTTCCTATTTATTTGAAGCTTGTATATAACACATATATCATCATAATCCATACCAAGAATCCTATAAAATTAATCACAACAATTTAGAGCCCAAAACGATACAACATCCAAGGCGGTGAACTAGAAACACGAGCTAAGCATAGGCCAAATTCACATTGAGCTTAAGCTTATTGTTTGGACTCTTGTCTTGATCCAATTGACCATTGAACATTATAAGCAAGTTATTTCACATATAAATACATAATAACAACCTTAGTAACTCATTAAATATGTTATAACCTAACATGATAGACTAGACAAACACCTAGCTCAAGCTTGTAACACTAGTTTTCTTGGTTGAACTCTAAATGATCAATTTGAATCAAAACTTGTGTGAAAGCACCTTCAAACATTCTAAACACATACATGGACACTTGGATGCACATTTATATCCTTGTCACCACATTAAGCACATGAATAATCCTTAAAACAAGGCTAAAAAGGCTAGAATAGCAACGCTAGAATGCATAAATACACCCAACATCACCATACCACACTTAATGCTTTGTTTGTGTTCGAACAACTCTTCACTATAATAATCATGAGATGGTAAGACTCCACACTTATACTACAAATAAGACATTCAAGCTACCACTACAATGATTACACAGGATGCAAGTTTACAACACTAAGCATGTTATTAACACAATTGAAAGCTTATGAACACTACTCCAAAACATCCTAGCCTCAAGAATTGACTCACCTAGTTGGAAAACTCATGATTATAATTCAATCAAGGACATCATACAAATCACCTACATACATCAAACATGTACTCTCACGACAAGAGAGTTACCCATAATATCTCACAATTAAAAAATTCATAACATGATGGGTATAAGAATGAAATCACACTCACTCTCACAAGGAATTCACAAGTTTCACACAATGAACCATAGGCTTGCCCTTAGTGTAGTGCTCCACTAATATTAGAATGTTAAGCATAAGATCAAATAGGTCTTTTTCGAGTTGTACTGTAGGCTAAGGGATGGGTAGGAACTATTTTGGAATAGTGACTAACCTCTCTAAGCGTTTTAATACACTATATTATTACATTTAAAACCAATCTCCAACTACCAAATTACACCATTTTGTATACCCCATTATTTTATTTTGCCCCATTTCTTTTAAGGATTTTAACAAACACATGATGAACGTATTGTTTATTTCTTTAAGATTCAATTTTTCTCATTTTCAACAATCATGTGAATATTTCTAACACCATTTATATCACTTCGAACCACCACACATTAAATATAAATGCCAATAACTATTACCTTAGGGCATCAATTTCACCCTTTTCTTCTTCAATTTCTCAAACTCCTCACTAAATTAATTTTTTATTAAAGCACTTAGGAACTTTTTGGATCAAATTATAATCTATCAAAGAAGGTATTAGGATACATATGAAGCTATCAAAGAAAAGGGTAAAAGCTTAATAGGGATTAACTAGGATAATGCACAAATTGTAGGACAAAGAGAAGGTATAAAACAAGGTTATCAAAGAAATACCTAAATCATCTCCCAAACCTACACTCTTTATTTCACTGTACACACACACCAGGCAAGTTCTAGACATCACATGCAACAAGGAATATACAAAAAAACTCACATGCACATGGCATATGCTCAACTCAATAGGATCATCATACACTTTAAACCACACAATAGTATGAATTCAAATTTAAGCTAAAAAATACAAGAGTCCAAAAAATGAGCCTAAGAGTCTCAAAAGTAGAACAAGTAGCAATTCACTTATTCCACATGCTTTTACCAAACAAAACACTTGCACCATGTACTCAAAAAAGCACCAACAAGTATACCTCACACCAAATTTTTTTAAATTGATCCAAAATTTAGGAATTTCCCCACCCCACACTTAAAAATTTACTTTGTCCCCAAAGTAAACTTAAAATAAGAGATAGAAATACTCCTTGAGGCCTCTAGGACTAGCTAGTAGTATCTTTACATATAAATGAGATCCACGGGACCCCACACTCAGTTTTTGCCATACTCCTTAGCTCAGGTTTCCACTACTCAGACTTCCCATTAACCTGCGACTTAATAAAAAACAAAAACTACATGAAGTATAAACTAAAACCTGAATATACAACAAACCTACAATACTTGGGTTACGTCCCAAGCAACGCCTGATTTAGTGTCACGGCACGACCCAACTATGGCTTAACCATATAACTTCACCCATTTACTCACACTTGATCTCCATCTTCTTATTCTCTTCACCCCTCTTGGGTGCAAATTTTTAAGAGCAATAGGTTTTTCAACTTTAGCCTTTTCAGGCTCATCAATTTCCATTCTATTAGGCTAAGGCGATAGAAGTTTAGGCTGCTCAATCAGGTAGTCTAAAGAGGTTTTTTGTGGACTCAACACCCCAAACTTGTCCCCTTTAACAACATCAAATCATACACAAGTCCTTATAATGGGATGTTAAATTGGGTGATTTGTAAACATCAAAGACCACCTCTTCATTCTCTACCCTCATTTTGAGCGAGCCATCTCTAACATCAATCAATGCTTCTTCGGTATCTAAGAATGGACGCCCCAAGATAATTAGTACCTGTTCGTTTACCTCAAAATCATAAACAATAAAGTCAGTAAGAATAACAATTATCAACTCTTTTGAGAAGGTCCTCTATTATTCCTCCTAAATATTCCATTGATCTGTGTGCTAGCTGCAAAACCACAGTGGTCAATCTAGGTTTTCCCAAGCACAATGTTTTAAATAAAGACAGGGGAATTAAATTTATGCTCGCCCCTAAGTCACTCAATGCACTTTACTTCTAATTTGGATAGAGTGAGTAAACTTCCCCGAATCTCTCAATTTGTTAGGGAATTTTTGTGTCATTACAGTGTTACACAATTCGGTGAGTGTTACTACTTTGACACCTTGTAATTTCACCTTGTTAGAAACAACATCTGTCATGTACTTAGTATACTTGGGCATACCTTGCAAAACATGTAAAAAAGGTAAGTTAATGTGACGCCCTCTGAACATATTAAAGAACTTCTTAAACATTGCATCCTACTTCGCTTTCATGTGCTTTTGAGGAAAGGGTAGTGGTTGCACTTGCTTCTTTTCTAGTTCAGCAATAACTGTCTCTTTCAAGTACTCAGACTTCCTTGACTTATCAAAAACTTTTTCAGAAACCAATTGGGGAGTCAAATCTGCATCTACCTCCTTTGTTGCCTTGGGAGGTTCATCTTGAAACTCTTTACCGCTCTTCAAAGTGATTCCCATAACCTTCTTTGGATTATCTATATCTGCTAGCAAACCACCTTTTGTCCTAGTATTTAATGTTTATTGTATCTGCCCTACTTTAATCTCTAAGCTTCTTTGAGCAGCTTGCAAATTTTTCATGTCCGCAGCTAGTTGTGTCTGACTAGCTAGAAGCTACTTCAACATCTCTTCCATGTTGCTAGTTGACTGATTCGTTTGGGTCAGTGGCTATGGAGCATTCCATGGCTGAGTTTTTCACTTTATGTTGTAGGCATTACCATAATTTGGCCTTTGATCGTTACCTACATACATCACTGATTCCAAATTTGAAGCACACATAGCCGCTAAATGACCACTATTACCACGCACTTCACATAAACTTATAGCTTGTTGGATGGAATTAATTGTGGCTGCAGGTTGAGGAGCTCCCAATTTTAGGCTGCTGAACTGAGTGTTTATCATATTTTGCAATGTTGTTCGGGTTCGGGGCTTGGTTAAACTAAATCTCTATCCTTGCCACCTTTCTAACCTTAAACCCTGTTTCCTGCAATCACAAAACCAAGACTAAGCATAAAATACACCAAAAAATCTAAAGTAAAACTAAAATAAATAGTTGCCAAATAACAAGTCCCATGCAACGGCACCAAAAACTTGACAGCATCTCAGTGTGCACGTAAGTGTATGTGGTCTTATCAAGTGGTAAAGTGGCCTAATGAAAGCCAAGTATCGATATCACGGAGACTTGATTCAACAACAATTCTACTTTTGTTCACAATTTAGATTCAATTGATGCAAGCGTGACCAAAAAGAGAGTTTGGAACTTTTACAAGTAAAGTAAACAATGCGTAATTTAAAGATCTTGTAACAATCAATAGGATAAAACCCAAGGTTAAAGCACTTTGAACAATCATACTATGTTGTTGAATTTCATTTGTTAACTTGCTTATCTTGGTTGTTGATACATAGGATTAATTGTATGATTATGGTTTCCCAACCTCTAATCCTTTACCTAAGTTGAACCTTACAACTACATCATTAAGCGGGGATGTAATAGTCCACTTAAGTACTTTAAAGCTGTCATCCTACTTTCGAATCAAGTAACACATCCAAGTACATCCTTGTCCTAGATACTAATTTGAATTCCTTATTTCATAAAGAAATACAAACCATACTTTGTTCATCTCCTTGTTCTATCCCCTATTCCCTCTCCCGAGATTAAAAGGTAGACAATTGGTGTATTCTAAGGGTCGTGAATTCATAAAATAGTTAAATCAAAGATGAACTCAAAACCAACAATGATAAGCAAAGTTAAGCGAATTCAATTCAAAATAATAGTAGTCATGTTCTTAGCTTCAATGCCAAAAAAGGGCGTTTAGCCACGCATAGTCATAACCGTAATCACAAAATTGTAATTAACGACTAAAAACATGAATGAACTATATTAAAAGAATAAAAAACTAAGTAAGAAGTTGTAGCAGCCCCTTAAGCTCCAAAATATATCCAAAAATGATTAAAAATGTGTATAAGGACGTGTTGATAGAAAAAGGGTAATCCAAAGCCGTGTTGGACAAAAAATCAGCATGCATCAGGACTGGAATAGAGCCCGTAGCTCCTACTGGAAGTTCTCAAAATATTTTCTAAGGAACAGGAGCACTGAAATAGAAGGCGCGCCGCGGGAAAGTCGGAGGGACACATTATTTTGGGTGACTTCTGAGTCTTTTGGTGTGTATCACGTGCCAAGATGACTCCCCATATTCCATAACTCGTTCAAGAGATTTCAGGTTTCCAAATTTGCGTCAAGTTGTATATTGTGCTTCCGTGATCCATTCCAAGCCTTCTTGAGTTGTTTAAACTTGATTTGAAGCTTGTATATCCTTCATATATCATTATAATCCATTCAAAAAGCATCATATAGTATTAAGCAAAACAATTTAGATCTCAAAAAAACACAACATCCAAGACGGTGAACTATAAACACGAGCTAAGCATAGGCTAAATTCACATTGAGCTTAAGCTTATTGTTTTGATTCTTGTCTTGATCCAATTGACCCTTGAGCATTATAAGCAAGTTGTTTCACATATAAATACATAATTACAACCTTAGTAACTCATTAAACAAGTTAGAACCCAACACGATTGACTAGACAAACACCTAGCTCAAACAAGTAAGACTAGTTTTCTCGGTTGAACTCTTAATGATCAATTTGAATCAAAACTTCTGTGAAAGACCATTAAACATTGTAAACACATACATGGACACTTAGATGCACATTTATATTATTATCACCATATTAAGAACATGAACCATCCTTAAATCCAGGCTAAAAAGGCTTGAATAGCAACACTAGAATGCATAATACACCCAACATTAGACATCCTATGTTTCTAGTGTAGGATTCTGTCTGGTTCAGGATCAAATGGGATAATAGGATTACCTTGACTCCTATTATTGGACATACATCGGCGTACGCCTCAAGTAAAATTGAAAAGTAAAATCCAATAACCTTAAAACTCCAATTAACCAATCCATAACTGTATTCCCCAACAATGACACAAAATTAACTGTCTCCCAAACTATACCCTCCAAGAAGACCCATGTCATGACTCGATTTATGAGTCATGAGGCACCTATGAAACCAGCCAATAGGTAAGACAAACCCTAGCCTAGAGCTATTCTCAATGGGTTAACTTGGTGGAAATTGACTCAAAAAGGGCAAATTAGATAATTCAATACAATTCATAAATAAGCAAGGAAGTAGAGATAGTAAAAAAAGTAGCCATAACATAGAAAACCATCTCATGACATAGTAGAGCCAGGAAAAGATCTATTCTAAATACAACCCTAATTTTAAAATAGTCATTACAATCCTATCTCAAAACTAAATACTAGACATAGATAGACAGAAGGAAATAGAAAACTCGGACACTAAGAGCTCACCCTATCTACGAAATCAACCACAACACGATCGTCGAACCAGCGACAACAACTAATACTCGAATATGCACAAAAAGGTTAGTGTAGTATAAGTACCAAAACCATAGGTACTCAATAGACATCAAAGTCTGACTGAGATAACTCATGATATAAATACGATAAAATACAAGATAACATATCTTAGTCAAGGAAGGAGGCAAACCGAAAATAACTCTAGCATTATTGTACATAAATAAGTAGGTAACAAAAATAATAACATAATAACAAAAGATCAAACATATGCAGTTATAAATATAAAATTGGCCCCCATAAGCCAATAAGTGCAGAAAAGTTTACAACACAATGCAGACCTCCATAAGCCTGGAGTGTATAATCACAATAGTATAATCCAACCTACCATCAAGTATCGACTTCAATGGTAAAACTAGAATCCATCCATGATATGCCTGATTATAACCATTTTTCTCAATTTTAGACTTAGCCAGTATCTCTATTTTCATTATCATACCCCAAAGCCCTAAATGTTATCTCATCAATATCATGATCAATATCATAGTAAATTGCCCCAAACTCAAACAAGTAAGTATGCAATTAATAACATAATCAACTTCCAAACTCGACCCGGGTATATATAGATATACACATCCAAGTACACATTTCCTCTCAGAAATCTCTCCAAAAGCTAGAAGTGAACACGGAACCCCGATCTGAAATGATAGATATAGGCACACCATGAAAATGGACTATCTCACCAACATAGATACTAGCCAATCTCTAAGCAAAAGGACATCTGATTACGAATGAAATACGTTGACTTGGTCAACCGATCTATAATGACCCAAACACCATTGGACAATGGGAAGTGTGAGGTAAACCACCTATAAAGTCTATAGCAATCCACTCCTACTTCTACTTAGGAATGAGAAATCTTTGAATCAAGCCACCTAGTCATTAATGCTCACCCTTCACCTGCTGAGAACATAGTCAATAAGCCATGAAATCCACTACATCTCTCTTCATGCAACCCCACCAATTATACTATCTCAAATATCTATACATCTTGGTTGTACCCAGATGAATAGAATATCTTGAAATGTGAGCCTTATGCTAAATTAACTAAATCAAATCATAACTCAAGAAAGATAAATGCGGCAATCAAATCTCAAAATACCGTCAAGATCTATGGTAGGCCTCGTGGACTCACAACTTAATACCTGCTCATATAGAATAAAAAGCCTATTATCTTCAAATTGGTGATCTTTAATCTGCTCAAATAGTGAAGGCCTCACCTCAACACTAGAAAGGATCCTCTGAGGATCTGAAATATCGAATAAAACCATTAAGTTGGAAAAGGACTTAATGTCTAATGCAAATGGCCGTTGAGAAACAGAAATACTAGTCAAGTTACCCATACTTATAGCCTTTCGGCTCAAGGCATTGGCTACCACATTTACCTTGCCCAGATGATACAAGATAGAGATATCATAATCCTTAAGTAACTCTATCCATCTATGTTTCCTAGCATTAAGATCTCTCTTTTCCATAATGAGTGGGGCATTACGCTCATGCACCTTAAGCTGCCTCAAAGTATAAGCAATAATACAACCCTGGTCAATAATTCAAAACCCAAATTAATACCAAAAACATCATAATAAATGGTGAATCCGTCACCCTCAATAGGAAGAGCCAAAATTGGAGTTGAAGTAAAAAACTCATTGATATTCCTAAAGCTCGATTCACACTCCTCGAACCATCGAAAAAGGAACCTCTTTCCAAGTCAATCTAGTCATAGGTGCTAAAAATGTCAAAAAACTCTCCACAAATCATCTATAATAACTGGCCAAGCCAATCTTGAATAGCCTCAATCTTTAGCTAGTCTACCATAATCCTATCCTTAGACAACACATGCCCAAGGATTGTTACCGAATCAAGCCAAAACTCATATTTAGAGAACTGTGCAAAAACACATGATCTCTCAAGGTCCAGAGCACAATCCCCAAATTCTATATATGCTCTTCTCTACTCCTCGAGCACACAAGGATGTCATCAATTAACACAATCATGAATGAATCCAAATAAGACTGGAACACTCAGTTTATCAAACCATTGAATGTGGTTGGAGCATTAGTCAACCCAAATGACAATATCAGGAACTCATAACAACTGTAGCGGGTGCTAAAGGCTATTTTTGAGATATCCTCAGTTCGAATCCTCAACTGATGGTAACCAAACATCAAATCAATCTTAGAAAATATCACTGCACCATGAAGCTGGTCAAACAATTCATCAATGTGAGGTAAAGATTAACGGTTCTTTACCATTACAATATTAAGCTGCCTATAATTGATGCACATACTCATGGAACTATCTTTCTTCTTTACAAACAACTCAGTATCTCCCTAAATAAACATACTCAATCTAATAAAACCCTTGCCAACAAGATCCTAAATCTGATAATTTTGACCCTTAAGCTCAGCAGAAGCCATATAGTAAGGTGCCATAGAAATAGGTTAGGTGCCTGGTTCAAGATCAATAACAAACTCAATATCATGGGCAGGAGGTATACCAGGTAGATCAATAGGGAAAATATTAGAAAACTCATGGACTACTAGAACAGAACTAAATGACAACTATCCATACTAACATTATGAATATAAGTGAGATAAGACTTCCAAATTCTCAAAATAAGCCTCCTAGCACACATATAAGAAATAATCCCATCCTACTTGCGGCTAAAAACTCCCTGTATACGATTGGGGGTATGCTGGGCATGGCTAAGCTAATGGTCTTGGCAAAATATTCCATGACTGCATGATGGTGGGATAACTAGTTCATGCCCACAATAACATCAAAATCCATCATTTCCAGCGTAATAAGATCAATATGAGTATCAACATCTCTAACAGTCATAACACAAGATCTTTAAACCCGATCCACTACTAAAGAATCACCCAGGGGAGTAGATACACATAATGTCATGGATAATAAATCCTAAGATAACTCTAACCATGAAGCATAATAACCAGACACATAAGAATAAATAGATCCCGAATTAAATAAAGCAAGGGCCAAATGATCGCACACTAAAACTGTACCTATGATAATAGCATTTGAAGACACAACCTTGGATTTAGTAGGTACTGCATACAACTGACCAAGACTAACACCTAGCTGGGATCTTAAATGGTTTTTCATCCTAACCACCTAAGAACCTCCACAAGCACCATGTGGACTATCCCAATGACTATACAAACCACCTCTAGCTGAGGATCGAATTTTTGTATAGGGGGAACACTCTTAGTTGAGACAACAATCACCCTATGACTAGGTCACTCTCGCAAATAATGACCACAACCCCCACAATTATAATAACTCCTATGTACTGAACTAGAACTAAAATATCTATCTAACGCAGAATAGCCAGCTCAACTATAATACAACAGAAGTTCTAAAATAGTTAATATAGTCAATTCTAAAACTAAAGACTAGACATAGATAGATAGAAAGAAATAGGGAAACTCTAATTTTGAGAGATTACCCTATCTCCTAAATCTACCACTACACGATAATCAGATTAGCAGTAGAAGCAAGTACATAGATCTACACCAAAATGGTATAGAAGTGTAGTATGAGTACCAAAACCATAGGTACTCAGTAGGCCTCATCGGTTGACTGAGCTAAATAAGATACAAATATAATAAAATGCAAGATAAAATAACTAAGTTAAGGTAAGGAGGCAAACCTAAAATAACTCCAACATCATTATACATCCCAAAGTAGGTAACCAGAAAAATCACGTAATCATAAAGGATTAAATACGTGTAATTATAACTACAAAATTACCCCCTCGTAAGATAATAAGTGCCGAAAAGTAAATTACCCAATGTAGACCCCCATAAACCTAGAGGGTACAATCATGATAGTATAATCTAACCTACTATCATGTACTGACTTCCATGATACAACTAGAATCCATCCATGACATGCCTAATTATAACCATTTTTCACACGTTTAGACTTAGCCAGTATCTCTATTTTAAATATCATACCCTAAAGCCCTCAATGTTATCTCATAATACGATGATAAATATCATAGTAAATATCCCTAGACTCAAAGCGGTAAGTATGTAAGCAATAATATAATCACCCCCCAGACTTGAATCAAATATATATAGATATACACGTATGAGTACCTAACTCCTTATATAAATCTATCCAAAATCTAAAACTTAACCCAAACCTCATTCTAAAATGATAGATATAGGAACACTATGCAAATGGACTATCTCACTAACATAGATACGAGCTAACCTTTCAGCACTGTAGGACGTTTGAATAAGAATGAAATATGCCAACTTGGTCAACCGATCTAAAATGACCAAAATACCATCAAACAATGGGAAGTTCCAGGTAAACCACTAAAAAAGTCCATAGCAATCCACTCTCATTCCACTACGGAATGGGAAATCTTTGAATCAAGCAACCTGGTTCCTGATGCTTGACCTTCACCTACTGACAACATACGAAATGAGCCATAAAATCTACCACATCTCTCTTCATACCACCCTACCAAGATGTACAAGAAGTATATACAAATTTTTTAGTAGCTAAGACAAATCTTGGTCTACGGTGGGACAAAGGGCCTACTTCTAAATCCCCAAAATCCATTACAGGGAAAACTCTACCCCAAACTAGTCTAAGTATCTAAATCTACTATTTGATGTTAGATAAGACAAAATCAACCCTAAGATAGAGGAATTACCTTAAACATGAACAATTAAGGCAATTATGCCTAAATTACAATTTTTGGGTAGCCTAAACGGTCCAACTAATATTAAATTTCACAATTAATTGCACCAATATCTAGAACCTATCCCAAATCCATTATAATATCTTAAAAATACTATAAACTAACTCAATCTGTAAAGAAAGGAAAACCTAACCTTCCTAGATGCCGAAGGAAGCTTGAAGAATTTGATAAATCACCGACTTTCCCTTCCAAGAAGCTTCCACCAGGTGCCACGCTATCAAAATCATAGTTATCTCATCATAATGAAACTAATTATACCCATCTTGCACCATTATGCTTTGGGTCCAAAAGTACTAAAAAATCCCATATGTGTCCCATTTATAGAAATCACATGTCAAAAGCCAACGCATGTTCCCTCTAGCTCAAGGAGTAATTATCCTTTAAAATGGGATAAATTTGAGCTATATTATTTTTATAATCAAACCACCAAGTTTTAGGGATTTAGGGAAGAAAAAGGGAAATTAATCACGAAAATGAAGGAATCTTACCAAAAATTTGAATGAAAATTGCATAATAATCATTACCAAAGCTCTCAAATCATCCACAAGCTCTAATAGCAAGCTTATCCACTCTTTAAGGATTACATCTCTTGAGAATGGATGAAGAATGGGAAAATAAGGTAAAATAGGGCATATATACCCTTTCCAGGTGCTTAAGATTGGCTATTGCGACTCGGCCCTCGCAATTGCGACATTCACCGTCTACTAAGCTTGTTGCATTTATGACATAGGTGTCGTAATTATAGTAATCATAGGGTGGCTGCTAGATCGCGATCATGATACTTGGCTAGCGATCACTTGTGCAACAGCGCTAGTTGAGACTTAGAGATCTCTAAGTCTCCATCAAACCCTCGGGATTTATATGAAATCTCATAAATGAAAATGGACTATGCTACCGTACAAAATTCAATGTTCCAGACTCAATGGAAAATTTAAAATTTCCATTTGAGGTTAAATTCACCATAAAGTAAGCATATAGGTTTATAAGTCTAAAAACCAATCATGTTTCTATTGCTAAATCATGTTTATAAGAAAATATATGAATTTTGTATCATTTTTGAGGTCATAAAATCAAAACTAAAAATGTAATCATGGTGTAATGGTTTGTAATTTGAAATAATAAGTTTGACTTCATGTTTTGACCAAAAAGTAGGTCCCACACTAAACTTCCACTTTTGTAACTTTTGACCAATAGCTCAAAATGAGCCTGGGTATCTTAGGACCGAACTAAGAGTTCACCTAGCCTAAAATTGACATTTCAAAGCTGTTTGAATAGTTGACATTAGCATACAAGTTCATTTGACTAAATTTTTCTACCCTTAGCCAATTTGAACCAACGAAGACTTCAAAATAGAGAATTGGCTCTTAAATCCAAATGAACTGCCCAGTAACCAAACTGCCAGTCCTAGTAAGTCATAATTGACTTAGGGAAGCAGTAGAAAAGCTCTAATACAAAAAATAACAAATATATGGAAAATAACTTCAAGGTTCATTACAATATAATGCGGGTTCTTGTCAAATTATAGTAACCCAACTAGGTTGGGATCAATACCATAGAAAATAGCTAGAATCTTTCTCTCAAAATTGTTGAAGTAGACAAAAGTGCAAAAATTAAATGTGAGAAATATTTAGTAAACAGTAAAAAGTAATAATTTTGGATTGCTTTTGCTTGTAATCAATCTGTGATAGACACTAGGACTGTGTTCCCTCTAGCTTCCTAACTCTATAGGTTTCTCATGCTTAATCTCACTATCTCACTATCCATACATGCAGAACGTAACAAGATAGGTATTACCAACTGTCTTGTGAATGCCTTTGTAAACATCACTCTTCACCTTGTATGTATTTGAGTGTTGCCTTTCAAATTATATTTTATCCTACTTTGACTATCACTTTGTGAATATTGAGTTATTAGACGAGGGTTAATAGCCTCGAATCACTGTTGTAATCTTCTTTTTCCAATATTGACCTCTCTTGAGGGTGATTGCAAGTACATGCAAGTCTTTAACTTCTACAGTAGTTAAGGAAGCAAAGAAACCGTAGAAGATCATAATGCATGCGTAAATAATGATATAGAAGAACCTCACAACCCTTTCTAAGGGGTTTAGCCACTCATAGTTGCAAGAAACTCCATGGAATTCAATAAAGAAAGCATAGGAATAATCTCACAACAATGGAAGAATAAAACTAAAATTCTCAAATTAATTAATCAACAAAAAACCAAGAACAATAGGATTCCAAGATCAAAAGTTAATCTTGAAATTAATATATATTCATGAATAATATGAGTGCGTCAACTTTCTAAAAAAATTCAAAGGGTATTTATAGGTTACATAAAAACCCTAGAAATCTAAACTAAAATGTACAAGGAGAAATAGGTTGGTGGCCACTTCTGGTCCGTAGGTGTTACCTATGCCACGTAAGAGGCCATCATAGGTGACAGGATTCTTCTAATCTTTAGCATGCTTTAGTACTTGTGACCACATATGCACTTACGTCCCGTAAATAGCATCAACGCAAGTACCAGTGAAATCTTCCAAAATTCAGAGCCTCTGATATTCAATCTCTACTACTTGTGATAGTACTTACAGTGCCGTAAGTAGTACTTATGGGACATAAGTGACCCTTCATTAGTGTTAGTAAAAAAACTTTATCTTTTAAGGTCTCAGAACGTAGCATTTCTAAAACTTATGAAGCCTCTTACGGTGGCATAAGTAGTACTTATGCCATGTAGGTGACCTCATATGTAAGGTGTTCATCAGCCTTCAACTAATTTATTCATTTTAGCTCCTAAAATCTAGTTTCTTAAAAAATAGATACAAAAACACATTATATTCTAACGCCCTAAAAATGGTCCCGAGATGTCACACGGTGCCTAGGACCACAAGTTATCCTAAGTTATTCCTTCTACTGGCATAACTCATAAGCAACTGAATAAAATAAATAAATCTAATTAAATAAGCGGAAGATGAATCTTTTCTAAAACTGATAATTACAGAACTAAATGAAAATGATTACAACTCTGCTTTTACAAAACAACACTAGAATCAAATAAATTTACCCTACTGACTTTCTATGAAGGCTCTACTAGTATTGACTTAGGGAACCAGGACATGGCCCCCAACTATCCCAAATCAATAGGACTGAATAAATAAAAAGAAAATACTGCCCAAACTATATGATTAAATCGACCCCTTGAATTAAGAGGACTCATCACCTGCTGACTGAAAGTTGCAAACTATCTGAATATGGTATGAGTGCTACACCTGAACTGATATCTACATTACGAGACAATGTAGCACATAGACATATATGTGGATCAGTACTTTGAGAATGTACTGAGTCTATGGGGGTGAAATTCATAAGTAAAACATCATCTCATCATCATAATTTGTAAAACAGTGCATGCTAAATGTAAATGACTCACATATCTGGAATATCTGAAATATTGAAAATAATAGTCACAAGAAGCAAGTCATTCTTTATAAATCTAGTGAGGCATAACATTTAGTTCTAAAAGTTGCGCTTGTATTCTCTCTTTAAATCATACTATCTAAGTGTAGATAGGACTCACTCAAAAATTTAATATCTAAAAACTGAAAACTATAACTATTATCTTTTCAAAAAGCATAATCTGCGTAAAATATGTGAGTCTTTACACTTAGTCTTATAAAAGATTTTCTATCATTCTTTTCTTTTAAAACTTAGAAGCTTTGGGAGCCTTGGGAAATCTTGGAGCTTTGGGACTTAGGGAGTTTCTTCTAATCGACATAACCATGTGAGCTGACATGGAGTCAATGTCTTACCCACATTGGGGAGAGCTGTTCTATCTTTGCCATTAGAGTAGAACCTTAACTTAAGTGATCACTATCTTAGCCCACTATGGGAAAATCAGAAACCTATGGTGGCATGTATTTTAGGGGCATGAGAGCTTGGAATCATACCCAACTCGGTACTAAATACTACTCCTATACTTATTGCTCAGACTTTTTGGAAATCCACCTTAAAATAGCACAAAGATTTATAATGAAAACCAATTATACTTCTCTTTTCTTTAAATTATAAACTGTATGAATAATGTGAATTTCTATATTTACTTGGATCAATAGATCAACTTTCTTTATCAAAATCTGAAAGTAGCTAATCATGGGATGCTTAAAACATAGTCATTCTTGAAATGGCAACATACAAACTAAGGCTTAATAACCCATGCTTCAGTTTCATGTCAAACACTATAAGGTTCATGCTTGTAATACAAATATTCATAATTCAATGTAAAATCAGAAAAATATGATCATACACATTAATTTTTCAAAAGTAGACAAGTAATTCAATCTCCAAATCACTTAAAATCTAAAAATCATGCAATTAGAAACATTGGGTATAAACCCTAACTTAAATTTCATGAAAAATCATACAAAACTGAGAAATTTGTCATTTAATGTAAGTTTTTGGGCACAAGGATGAAAGAGTTATTATTGTTCAAAACCCCACATACCTTGGATGATGAACTAGATGAACAAGTTTGCTTTCGGAATTATATTTGTGCCTTTGAATGATAATTCCTGGAATTCTTGAATTGGGAACTTTGAATCTTGAATTAATTTGGGTAAAGAAATGTGAAATCTTGGGGATTCTTGAAGTTAAATGTTGAAGCTTAGGGTTTTGCTTGAGAGAAAATTTGATGAATATAAGAATAAATGCTTGTAATAGGCTTAAATTTTATATTTGGATGGAATTGGGGGTTTGAGAATTGTACAAAATATCCTTTTCAAACTCCTAAATGAAACTGGAAAAATGAACTGGGGTCCCAATTTAATGGGTCACCGCGATGTGCTACTATCTCGGTAGCTCACTGGAATTTGACGACTGGAAAAGTGGGGGTATCCGCAATGCGGAGCTATTATGTTGTCCACTAGATTTTGACAATTGGGACTTAGAACTTCAATGCGATATGCCACGATCGCGATGCCCAATAGAGATGACATTTTGGCCTTCGGTGTGACACGCCATTATCGCGTTGGACTACTGGAAATTGACAAATGAGAAAATGGGCATCTCCGTGATGCATCAATATTACGGAGGTCCACTGAAAAATGACCATTATGAATTTAACCACCTTGGTAATACGGTGACTGCCCACGTGGTACACTGCCAACTTAAAAATGCTCTAACTCCTGAACTGAGTGTTGGATTTAGGTGAATTTGGTATTGATGGAAAGCTTATTTAAAATACTAAAAACACCATAGGAAATAAGTAGTATTCATCTTTGAAGCAAATTCTTGACATTCTAGGGATGAATTTATGCTAGGAAAAGTATGGGGTGTTACATATATCCACCAAAATGAACTAAGTACTTGCATATTTTCTGGTTTTAAGAAACAAAAGTTCCATGAAACCATGGAACATCAAGACCTATATTGCTTATAAAAATATTCATTTCATAATTTTTGTCAAGAACGGGCCTACGGGGCCCATAAATAAAATCCAAAATTGAATCCGTGACGATGTCCCTTGAAGGAAAAGGAATGCATGATAAATATTTAAGCACAAATGGAGCTCGAATTTAAGACCAAATTAGCCACAAAGTTAGGAGATTCGAAATCTAATTTCTATAAAGTTACATGGAAAATAGTGGAGTTTGGCCAGTAAAAACAATGGAAATGGATCAAAAGGTGTTGAATTATGTTACCTTAGCCTCAATGTATGATTTCCCACAATTTTTAATGCTTCAAGCTCTAGCAATTGTGGAAAAAGGGTTTTGACTTATGATTTTAGTCGGAAATTATGATAAACAAAGTAGGTATTCTAGAAAAATGAAAAATATAAATTTAAAATCACATAGACAATGATTTTACAATAAACACGCATTGAAAATTATAAAAAATGGAGATTCTTAGCTCCTAAAATGTCAAAAATAGGAAAAGGATTTGGTTTGGGTCTTATAATTAGAGATGGTTGCTTAAGCGACACCTCATTCGCTTAAGCAACCCGGTCAAAGGGTAAAAAATTTGCTTAAGTGGCTGAATAGTTGCTTAAGCGATCTTGTCAAATGGTCAACGGTCGCTTAAGTGGACACACTGATAAGTGGTGATTTTACCACACATTTTCACTCAAAATTCATGCATTTTACCATGTTTGGAAGGAATATCTGAGACATAATTGTGATTAAATGCACTAATATCTGCATTTTGTAGGCACATTGTTGATGAGATAGAAAGATGCAGATTAGAGCTAAAAAGGATTTAAAGAAAGCAAGAAAGTAAAATGACATCCTGGAGCAGACATGACCTCAGTTACCGCAGTCGGGTAGTAAAAATAGTGATCGCTGTCAGTCAATAAGGTCAACCCTACTGCAGTCACATGAGCTAATTGCGGTTGCGGTAGTCGCGACTGCAACCAAGCCTATGCGGTTGCGGTCTAGCAGAAAAATGCAACCCAAGGGTAGAAATATAAATGTATATGGATGATCCCAAATTTGACTAAAGGAAGACTCAAATCTTTCCTAATTTTTAGACATTGTTCTAGGGTTTGTAGCCTCTATTCTTGGAGAATACAATATTGTTTTGGATGAAGAATATTTTGGAGTCACTTCCAAGTGATGAATTAGTGAACTCCCATTGATGATTTGTTGGATCTCATAGTTTGAAGTACTTGGATTTTCTCAAATCAAATCAATGGAGAGTTTGGGTAAAATCCTTACTTATTTATCTTATAAGTAGCAAGTTTTTTCTCTTGGGATTATGCTAGAATAGGGGGTAAATATGTGAGGGGTAAATATGCTATGCGATCATAGTCTAGATAAAAAATGCAGCCCAAGTGAAAAAATGTAAATGCACGTGGCTGATCCCAAATTTGATAAAAATAAGACTCAAACCCTAATCATTCATCATATTATATCTTTCCCAATTTTTAGACATTATTCTAGGGATTGTATCCTCCATTTTGGAGAAGACAGTGTTGTATAATTTTTGGGTGAAGAATATTTTGGAGTCACTTCTAAGTGAATTATTAGTGAACTCGCATTGAAGATTTATTGAATCTAATAGTTTGAAGTAACATTCACTTGGATTTTCTCAAATCAAATCAATTAAGATTTTGGGTGAAAACTTTACTTATTTATCCTATGAGTAGCTAGTTTTTCCTCTTGAAATTATGCTTGAATAGGGTGTAAATATGTGTGAGATATGATTTGTTTGTGTATTTACTAGTTTGTGATGTTGGATTCTACTATTGATTGAGTAACTTAGTTGGGATTTGTGGGTGAAAGGCCTAAATACCCAATGGGTTTGATGTATGAAAATCCCAAGCTCTTGAAAGATCAAGTTATCCTTGAAAGAGGGGCTTGGGTGAACTTTAGGAACTTACATCATCCTTGAAAGGTAATTGTGAAGTTGACTCTACTTAGGACACTATCCTAGAAATTGAGGTGTCTAATTGAGGTATTAGGTGGTTTTGATTGAAGCACTCATTAGGTACTCAAAAGGGTCAATGAGTGACACCCTTGAGGTTTTGTTGACAAACTAGCCTCCAGGATTTTTAACCTAGCCTACCACATCATCAATACTTAGAATTTGCATTAAACTATCACAAGGTCATGCATATGTTGCCCCTAGAAAAGATAATCCTAAGATCTGTGCCTAATTGCCTAGACTCTAATTATCCGTAGCCCCAATTAATACTAGAAAATCCCAAAAAAGAAATATTAAGTGTTATATCTTTCAAACCCCCTATTTTTATCTTTTTGTACTATTGGTTTGAAATTTAGCTAGTATCTATCATTCCAAACTAACTCAATTGCCACTCATATTTTTCCTCATGGATTCGACCTAAACTCCAAAGCTGGATAAATAATTTGATGATGCTCACCTTGCACTTAAATTGATGTGTAAGTTGAGCATTATCAATAAGTGCGCTATTGCTGGGGAACAATTTCGCGTATTGAGTTGTTCTGGAATTTTAGCTTACTTGATTGAATTCAAACTTGTAAATATTTGTTTGTGATTTTCTTTTGTTTCTTGTGTTAGGTAGATTTTTGGTTTTACCTTCTTTGGTGACTTCTTTCGATAAATATGATTTTGGTAGTTGGAAATCCTGTCATAAAATTCTATGTCCATACTTTGATGGATCCCAATTTGTAAGAGATTCCATATATTCTCCCCGAAGAGAGATGGAAAGACCATATGGATCCTAATTAAAGTATATTGTTCTTTGTGTGTAGGCCCAGATGGACATTGGTGTGATTTTCTAAATGCCTCCTCCCCTTATTATACTAACTGAGTTTCTATTTCTTCTTGTAAGTTTGGTAGGTCTTTTAAGGAGAAGAAGGAATGGGAACATACGGATTAAATAGTTCTGTAGCAATGCTACAAACTATTTTGGATTGGGTAACTACAACAGAGGAGAAGTTTCAAGACCTACACCGATACAATGAGGCATTTGGAAGGGAAATTGCCAAGATGGAGGAAATAGGAAAAGAACTAAACTTTGTAAATACAACTACCTTTCCCACTTTCCAAGAGAAGGTCGATCAAGAAGAGAATATGATTATGAGTATGGTAGAGAAGAATCCTCGGTGATTTCCCAATCAACCGAATCAAATATTGTTGGAGATGTCAAAATAAAAGAAGTGGTACTAGAGTCAAAAGAAGAACCAAAACATATCTGTTATGATGACTCTAGTTCATTTTAGACTGAAGATGCTGCGGAGGAGGCAACCCCAGAATTAGGGGTTAGGCCTCATTCAAACCACTTCTCAACATTACACTTAGAGGATGTGATGAGAATCCATCCACCTATGCAAATGATGGATTGTGGGGAGAAGGAGGATCATCCCTATATTTTGGTATTTAACACTCCAAAAGAGCATATGGAAGCCCCATCATCAATGGCTAAGAAAACGAACTTTCAATGTATAACTAGTGGCCTATTTATATGCATACCTTTGGCGAAGGATCTAAACCAGAAATTCGATTTGAAATTGGGTAAAAGGCTCAAGTCATTAAAATGGCCAGATAGGAGCTCCCTTGTCATTTCTTCACCTCTTTGAAGTTTCATCTTGGAAGATCTGAACCTTCTGTCCCTCTGCTACTCATTGCATAGTGAATGAAAATTGGGACAGAGATTTAAATCTTCTAAGTGGAACCACAAAGGAAAGTGGAGGAGGCATCGTTCCATAATACTAAACTAAGTGCTCGATGAAAGGCCCCCCATCAAGCCACTAAAAGAGTCTTATATCCATTTATTTTATGCATGATAGAGTAGATTTTAAATTTGCATTTGTTCATACATAATCAGTGAAAAGGTAGTACTAGGAGGAATTTTGATTAAAACAAAAAAAGGGAATGATGAAAGTGGCATGTTTTGATTGAACAGAGGAGTGCAGAGGACCTAAATTTTAGTCTCAATTACCGTGATCAAGGCCTGTGCCTCCATGATTATGGAGGCCATGTGCCCGTGATCACATAACTAGGACCGCGATTGTTGTCGAATCAACTTAAATGACCACCCGACTACCATTTCTTCACACATACCCTTCTTTAAATTCTCTCTATTTTTGGAATTGTGTAAAGCATCCAAGTGTTTATTTCAATCTCTTTGCATCGTCTCATTTGGTATGTTGTCTCAACTCCTTTATTATTCATGTAATTATATGCTTAGAACTTGTAGCTTAGGGAATGGCCTGAAATAGTGTTTTTAATACAAAATGCATGTTTGTTTATGAGTATTTTGGAAGTTAGTTGTTGTAATTGGTGTACACACCAATGGGGAAATCTTTAGTACCCAAAATTTGGCATAAAAATATAGAACTTAACGTGTATACCATGTGTTTGATTTAATTCTCCAATGAGTTCAATGTGAATTCCTTCGAGTTTGGGGATATAATCATGCATTCTAGGCTTAAGTTCTCTGACTATAATGTTGATGTGTGCTTAGTTGGAACACAAATTTGGGGTTAAAATTATATGTTTTAACTAATGTTTGGAATTGTCGACTATGGTTTCAGGTATCGTGATCGTGGTTCGGATGACCGCGATCGCAGTTATTGCTCCATGGTCTCCATACCCGAGGGCAGTTATCTAAGACACAAAAATTTCTACACACCCATTTCTCACCCCAAAACCTTCTATAACACCAATGTATGGGTTTGTCCTATTAATCTAGCTTGTTTTTGGTGTGAATGCTAATAATGGTCTATATTGTGTTACTTACAGGTACTAGGTTGCAATGATGGGAAACTTCAACAATAATAGATTTATGTCCTTTGAATTCTAAAACCTTTACTATGCTGATCTGCCTAGGATGAAATTATTCCCAGAAAGAGGTATATGCCTAGATAAAGTGGAGGATAAACTCCCAGGATTCCATGCCAGACTCACTTCTACCAAGTGAATGTGTTTTGCCCCAGGAACTTGCTATGCTAATGCGCATCGGGTACGTGAGTTCTACGCCAACCTTACCATAGTTTCTGTCACAATCCCTATGATGATTATTCAGGGAAAGGAAGTACATTTCAGAGCTAAGCAGATCAATGAAGTGTATGGGCTTCTTGATGCAAATATGGTTTAATTTCAGGAAAAAGCATATGAGCTTGGGATCTAGATGGCGAAAATATTATGTCCTAACAAGGAAGTTCCTTGGGCTACCAGTAAGAGAGGCATTTCTATGAATGATTTTTCAGCAGAGGTCAGACTTTTGTTGTCTATCATTTACAGTAGAGTGGCGCCTTGCATATACATGACAACTGTCACTAATTAGCATGCATGAATGGTGGTTTGCATGTTATTTAACATTTATTTGAAGGTAGGCGAGATTGTGCTTTCAGAGTGGAGGAACTTCAAGATCCAAAGGGGTACCTCTCTTTTCTTTCCTTCCCTTATTATTGAGGTATGCATGAGGGCAGAAGTGGAGGAATATACTGCAGATACCTGTGTGTATCCAGGTCCCTACACCTTCCCACTAAAGATCTAGGGTGAGGGTGCTCCCAGTCAGAGTAAAAAAAGAAAAGTTGACTTAGGCAAGTCAATAACTAAAGAGTCAGAGTCATACAGACCATCTATTATGGGCCCCTTGGACGACATTGGTGTGGACATCAGGGCTATCAGGGATCTTATTTAAGGTTTGTCTCAGGGGCTGGGAGAGCCATCCACCAGGCTTCACTTGTATATGTCACTCGCATATTATGATAAGTACAAGAAGGAGTAGGAGACACAAGGATCCACTGTGGCTAGGGTCGAGAGAGCATACTCAGCATTGGCAGAGTCTTACAGTAATCTCAAAGTGTTACATCACAAGATGAACAAGAGGAAGAATAAGAGAGACTTTTTACCAAAATATAGAAGGGAGATAAGGGCTTGTGGAATGTCCTAAAACCCCATGAAAGATTTTCTTCTTCTCAGGTTGAGAGTGATGATGAGGCCTCTGTTGATTGGTCATCTTCTAAGGATGGTGGAGATGATGCAGAGTCTGCCGGAGAGAGCACTTCCTGAGGCTGATTCAGGGAGCACCCTTTTTGCCTTATTGTCTATGTAGTGGGGACACTTCTAGCTTTTAAGTTAGTGGTGCCTCTGTATTGTTCTGATATATTTCTGCTTATGTCTGGTTATTGATGACATTTTGGATGATTTTTATTTTTTTGTTTGCTTTTGGGATATTATATTTGGGTACTCTGATGATGCCCACATTTTCATATATTATCAAGTGGTTTTATTTTTTGTTTTTCTTTCTACTTTAGTTTTATTTTCAGTAAGATGATGTGTGATAAGCCTTGCCTTATGATAGATTGAGTGATGACATTCTTAAGAGTAAAGCATCGTGTTTTGATTTTGAGCCATAGATGCAGGAAAATTCTGAGTACTCATGGCATCTAAGTCATTAATGTAAGGGAAAGTCTGAGTACCTGTGGCATTGTAAATTTGGGATCCCATTGTGCACCATTTGTGAAGTCTGAGTAGCCATATGCATGGTTTTCCCATATTAAGCAAAAATATGAGGCCAAATATTTAGTCGTAGTCGTAAGTTGGCAAATTGAGTATGGTGCAAATTCAAAGCGAACAACCCCCTACATAAAAAAAAATTTCAAAAATCAAAGGCATGGACGTGAGAAATTTTTTAACAAAACTCTTTTTCTTTTTTGTGACTCCAAAAATATTTGACTTGTTAATAGTGATAGATACTCCAATTTTGTCTCTAATGGGAGGGGCAATTGAGCCTTCTTGGTGAATTTTACATGCCATATGTGGTGAACTATTTTCATTAATCTCTTGTATACTTGTGTTATCTAGAACTTTCCTTATTAATATTTCAAAGATAATTTTGATTGTATTTTGTTGGAGAAATGATCTCAGTCCATCTTTGTGACACTGGAAACCCACTTTAGCCTAAAGAACCTACCCATACATAAATGTAGTCCCTAGTTACCCACTTTGAGTCTTCAGACCGTTCTTTAGCAAACACATGACAAGTCGTGAACCATTATTTTTATCCTTATTTTAACCATACACTCCTTGAACTTGAAAATGCAACGTGAGGCTAAAAGCCTAAGTCGGAGGTGGTGAAGATTAATGAAAGTAAGTATGGAGACACGAAGTTGTAAGTGAAATGACTAAGTGCCCAAGCGTTGAAAATAGATGAATAGAAAAGAAAAGGTCAAACAAAGGAAATAATTAAATGAAAATCACAAGAAAAAGAAATCAAAGAAACTAGGTGAACAAAGGAAGCAAAAAGTAGCCATATAAAAAGAGAAAGGATCAAAAAGGATTGGCCCATAGTCAATAGGCAGATTAAATAGTCTGATGTAGATGTTCAAAAAAGGGTGTAGCCATGTAGTTCCCAAATGATATCCTACCTTAACCCAAACCAACCATACAAGCTCAAAAATTCCTTTGAGATCTTCAACTGTTTACTTTCTTTGTAGTGGCAATTGAAAATATGAACAATTCTATGGTATGACATTTTTTTAACATAAAGAGTACTTTTGTGAGGGAGAGATTTTTTGCATTTAAATTCCTTGTTGCATATTTGGTAGCTTGGTGTATGGAATTTTCTTTCTTGTGAGGAGGTTTGTGAACGAGTTGAGGTAGGTGATTTTTTCATCTTTTGAGAAATGAGGAAAATGGAGTATAGCTTAGTTTTAATCAAAACTGAGTCACTTTTAGAGTATTAGTTGTTGTTGCTTGGTTGCTCTTTAAAGTCTTGTGCATCCTGAGATATTACATTTTATGATGAGGGGTGTAGTAAGAATAGATTAGCCCATGTGCAATGAGCTACTTGTGGTAGTGACTAAGTTTAAAGTCACTGTGATCTTTGAGGCATTAAAATTGGGCATAAAATTGTAATGTCTCGTGATAAGGGGTAGAGTTGCTTGAGGAAAAGAAAAGCTTTGAGTTGGGAGTGGGGTGTTGATGAATGGTGATTTTACCACTCAATATTCATGCAAATTACCATGTTTTGAATTAATAAAGGAGACATAATTGTGATTGAATGCACCAACATCTGCATTTTGCAGGCTCATTACTGATGAGATAGAAAGATGTGGATAGGATCTATAAAGGATCAAAAGGAAGCAAAAAAGTGCAATGGAAGATCTGGAACAGACATGACCTCAGTTACCGTGGTCGCGGTCTAAGGACCGTGATCACGATCAGTCAACAAGGTCTACCTACCGTGGTCATGTGAGCTAATTGTGGTAGCCACAGTCACGGCCAAGCCTATGCGATCGCGGTCTAGCGGAAAAATGCAGCCCATGGGCATAAATGTAAATGCACGTGGCGGATCCCAAATTTGATTAAAAGAAGACTCAAAGCCTAATCATTCATCATATTCTATTTTTTCCCATTTTTAGACTTTGTTCAAGGGTCTGTAGCCTCCATTTTTTGAGAAGAAAATATTGTATAATTTTTGGGTGAAGAATATTTTGGAGTCACTTCCAAGTGAATTATTAGCAAACTCCCATTGAAGATTTGTTTGATCTAATAGTTTGAAGTAACATTAACTTGGATTTTCTCAATTCAAATCAATGGAGATTTTGGGTGAAACCTTTACTTATTTATCTTATGTGTAGCTAGTTTTTCCTCTTGACATTATGCTAGAATAGGATATAAATATGTGTGGGATGTGATTTATTTATGCATTTACTAGTTTGTGATGTTGGATTCTACTATTGCTTGAGTAAATTGGTTGGGACATGTGGGTGAAAGGCCCAAATACCAAAATGGGTTTGATGCATGAAAATCTCAAGTCTTGAAAGCTAAAGCCATCCTTGAAAGAATGGTTCGGGTGAACTTTAGGAACTCACATCATCCTTGAAAGAGGGATGGGGGAACTAAGGCAATAATAGATAATTTATGAGTGTTGACTATTTTTCACTATCTTAGACATAAGGGTGATTGTGAAGTTGACTATACATAGGGTACCATCCTAGAAATAGGAGTGTCTAATTGAGGTATTAGGTTGTTTTGATTGAAGCACTCATTAAGTGCTTGAAAGGGTTAATGAGTGACACTCTTGAGGTTTTTCTAACAAACTAGTCTCCAGGATTTCTAACCTAGCCTACCAAATCGCCAACACTTAGAATTTGTATCAAGCTATCACAAGTTCATGCATATGTCTCCCCTAGGAAAGCATAATCCCAAGACCCGTGCCTAATTGCCTAGACTCTAATTATTCATAGCTATGAATTAATACTAGAAACTCCCAAAAAAGAAATATTAAGTGTGTTATATTTCAAACTCCCAATTGTTATCTTATTGTACTATTGGTTTGGAATTTAGCTAGTATCTATCTTTCCAAACTAATTTAGTCGCCACTAACATTGTTCCTCTTGGATTCGACTCCGACCCCAAAGTTGGGTAAATATATTGATGACAACCGCATTGCACTTGAATTGATGCGTAAGTTGAGCGTTATCACACACCAGCACCAACAACTCTTGAAACTTATTTTGACCCTTACAACTCATTTGAAACCTTATGAACATGAACCAATAGTGCAAATTGATCATAAAACATGTTTCAGATCCAATAGAATCACCAGATTTAGGAAAAAGGTCAGTTACACCAACTTAACTCCCAAGTACCCTTTTAGGATATTTTAACTAATTTTTGTCTAAATTCTCAATAAAAATATAAAGAATCAGGACCCAAACTAACTATGCTACTACACCTAATTTGACATTTCAAAATTAATGGTGCTAGTAAAATTTCTATTTGAGGTTATTTTGATCAAATATGGGTCCCACACCTAAAGGGTCATTTTAAACAAATCCGCCCACTACCCCAAAATGAGTCCCAAAGCCTCGAGACATGAACCAAGGATCCCTCTAGTATAAAATCAATGTTCCATAACTAATGGCGATATTGGAATTATCATTCGAGGTCATTTACTAGGAGTTTTTATTCGAGATAAATTCCTTAACAATAATAGCTCCAGAATAAGAAAATAAGCCTAAATCTTAAACGAATTGCCCGATAATCAAACCAACGGTTTTTGCAAGTAATAAATAACTTGTAGCCACTATGGGAAGGCTAGAAATACTAGAAACATGGGAAAATTGAGGAAATAACCTTGAGGGTCATTATAACCATCTTGTAATAACCCAAATCACGAATCATGTGGCCACTTACCCTTTCAACCTTATTAAGGAAAACCATTACTACCCAATTCTTCAATTGAGTGTGGAGGTTAAATAAATAATCTTTAAAAGAAGGAAATTCCTTAATCATGAATAAAACTCTTGCTCAGTAAATTTAAAAGATATAAACATCACAGAAAAAATTATCAGTGATTCCCAGAGCCTAATCAAAATAAAAAAAAAGAGCACTAAGCAATGAAGTAGAAATTGTAGGGCACAACATCCATATGGGAATTAATGGACATAAGCTGCTGCAGAGTGACCACCATCGTACCTATAGAAACTCCAACTAACTTGCAAGATGCCTATATCTCCCCAAAATAGAAGTATAGTATGTGTAGTATCAACACAATCACATATACTTGTAGGTATCATCAGTCGACTAGGGTTACAAAAAATAATAATAACAGTAAATAGGGTGTAAATTATGACATCAGTTCAAGTTTTGGATACTAACACTTTTCATCTTGTCTATGGATGTTACTTTTAGCAACTATGTGACCTACCTATCAGTTAATATTTTTATGTATATTTGTCATTTGACAATTTAGACTTTCCTAAGGTCTTCTAAGTATTGTTTGATTTTCCTCACAATCCATCCTATGGTTCTAAACTTGTCACTATCATAATACGTACTCCACCTCTAACAATTACGGATAATACCATGATCCTAGTACTCTAGCATGCTATAATGGCTAGACCAGGTCACATAATTATCCCTCAAACATATATGACTTGAAACAAAACTAATTACTGACATAATCATTTACTACAACAAGTTTACAATTATAAAATACATCAATTACACTCGAAAAAGTTCTTTAACAAGATTTCCCACAATATTTATAAATATTTACTTAAATGAATATGATGACTGCATACATGTAAAATGTACGTATCATGTCATTTATGATCTTAACATAATCATCAATATCACCTCATCAATATCAATAATATCATCTCAACATCATTTACACATGATCTTAATTTCACCATCAATATCACTTAAACATCATCATCAATACCATCTCACTGTGATTATCGATGTCATGCTCACCATCATATGCAAATTCAAGATGCAGTAAATAATTATAAGTAAAACCCTAAAACGAATCACAAAGCACCAATTCACATATAAGCATAGAGTCTAGCAAGTCTCACTACTATTAAGCCTATCATACCAAAGGCTTTTTAGGCATCTAGCTCATACATTTGTATTCGTAAATGTATCTATAGGCCTATATGATACACATAGAATCTAGACCCCAAGAAACACCCAACAAATTACACTCATCAGTTTGTTCTCATACCCTCAAGTCTTCCCTCATGCCCTTCCTAGCCACTCAAATCCTAAATATTACATCCATCTTTCTATTTTTCTTTTACTCATTCCCACAAATATTTCAACTAATCCAAGCCTATCACTACTGTTAGAACTTTACTACCCATTTTTTTGATCCCCAATCAGGCCTAACAAAACTCCTACTTACTCACTAACAACCTACCATGGCCCTTACTCATACTTATTTCATTTGTTGCTCATATTTCACCCTTATCTATCCTACCAACTATGTTTTCATTTAGTAATATACGTTTAAAACATGCAGTCATATATTCTGGGAGCATTTAAAAATAGCAAGTTCGATAACATAATATCTAACATCATATAGTCATAACCTAGTCTTGCTATTATTATTTTACCCACCCAAACTCTGCATCCAATGGAATAAGACATGAAATATCCGAGTATAAATATTATTATTACGCATATCTAGACTAATATACTACTATAAAATCATAACCTTCCTCGTATACTAATTCTAATTTCACGGAGGGTAGAGATTTGTCCCATGTGAGTCTTACCTCTTCTAATGTTGGAATTCCATAAAAAAATGCCTCAAAACCAACCTCATGGAACTTATTCTCTAAATTCTCATTGTTTTAGGTAATGGTTTTATTTGAGAGATTTTTGGAGGAAAAGGACGACCAAAGGAGGCTTAGCTAAAAAGAGAGTTTTGATTAGTCCTCGAGCAAGCTACTTCCTGATTGTTGTTGTAGTAGCTAGAGTACCACTGCAATGGTGCGTAAACCACTATAGTGGTAGGGCAACATGCCTGACCTATTTTCAAATTTCAGCCCAAATTCGATTTGGGCCATATGTTTTTCTCGATGAAATAATTCCTGTAAGGTTCAGAATAAGGATTTCTTTGTTTAAGTGTTTTTTGGAATGATTTTAGACATAAAAATAATTTGGATCATTATATTAGATGTAAATTTACCCACCGCTTGACCCTCAACGATTATAGATGTAGGAAAATTTTTTTTGGCACGACCTTAAAATTCAACGTATATAGCAATATCAAAAAGAAAAGTGATTTCTCATTCTTATTAATTGACCAGAATATCTCACCAAAGTCTAATTGATTAAAAATAAATTTACATAACCGACCAACCTACAGATTAGTAACCATTGGACTCCCTTATCCAATGCACAAGTATTATTATTAACCACTAAATGAAAACACGATCATACTTTATGCAATGATTTATTTTAAAATTCATTTAACATTTCAAATAGCATAGTACATAAAAATTTAGAATGAAGAACAGCCCTCATGGAGCCAATCACAATAGCAGCAGACCCATCACTACAACAATACTGCGGCAGTGGCAGGACTGTTGCAGAAATGGTGATTGACACTCAAATAGGTAGAAATGCTTTATTTTCCTTATCTCAACTTATACTCTATAAAAATTCTCTTAAATTTCCTTGGTAAAACTTTTTACTACGATAATACAAGGTGATTTCTCATTCTACTACTTTCTTTACACACTTATAATCATAGAGTTACAAAATCTAGAGTAGAAAATGATATTTTGGTTGGTTTATTTGAGTAATTTTGAATATCAAATTTTCGTGTTTTGTTTCATGAATTGTCTAGTTTAATATATTCTTTGTAATACCCCAAAAAATTTTTTGTTGAAATTTTGTGCGTAAACGTGTTGGGTTCTATCTTCTAGAAAGAATTATAAATGTTTCGTGTGTATTGTCTGAGATTATGACCCACCATTGCGTGGAGTATCAAATAAGCTTTCCAACGATATATGGATCATCCAAAACGAACACTCGAGTGACGAGTTATGAACATTCTGATCGAACCGTGAATAGTTGTGAACAGTAAAACGTGCAGGAAAAAAAGTACTGAGGCCTGGCGTATTTTTTCTCCAAATTTAAATGATAAAAAATCCTTGTACATAATAATCTGGATGATCTACTATATATCAACAAAAAGCTCTGCGAGTCCTCTTTCCAATGAAATTGGTTTCATCCAATTTGTCTATCGGAGCAAAAAGTTATGTCGATCTACTTCAGCCTATCAAAAGCAAATTTTTGGATCAACTTCAAATGATCATAAATCCTTGTACACAATAATCTGGGTGAGATACTATATATCAATGAAAAGATATGAGAGTCCTCTTTCTAATGAAATTGGTTTCATCAAATTTAGATATAGAAGTAAAATGTTATGGTTGATCTACTTCAGACTATCAAAATAGTCCACCAAAGGTTAGATTCACGAATTATTTGATTTTTAGGGGCATTTTGGTCATTCCCACTCACTCAAAATCTATCCAAACCCTATATTAAAGCCTATTAGAAGTATTATATGTTATATTTCATCAAACTCCCTCAAAAAGAAAATCCTAAGCTCCTACATCCAACTTCAAGAACCTCCAAAGTTCACCATTAATTCTGCAAATTTATTCAAGATTCCAAGTTCCTAGTTCAAGAACTCCCAGAACCATCATTCAAAGGCACGATTAACATCTCAAAAATGAGTATCGATCTAAAGTTCATCATTCAAAGTATGTGGGGTTATTCAACAAGAACTCTCTTTCGTTCTTGTGCCCAAAAGTAATTTTTTTTACAAAGGCATAATTTTTATTTGATTTTTACGAATTTGAAGCATGAACCCGTATCTTATGATGATTATTATAAAATCTTGATATTTATGATTTTGAAAGATGAATTTACATGTCTGGAGATATAAAGCATGAATCTTGAACGATATTTATCATGGTTTTAATATTTGGGTCGTGAATCCCAATTGGAAATTGTGTTTTTTTTGAGAAAGTGTGTGTTATAAGCATGTTGATGTTGAATGTTTGAGATATTTTGAATGATTTGACCTTTTGGTCTTAATGGAGTTATTTTGAACTCGAGTGTGAAAGAAATCTACAACTTGGTTGATTTTGATAGATGGGAACCATGATGACTCCCGATGTATATTTATATATTACTGAAATTGTTTTGTTGTGGATTGTCTTTGAAATGATCTAAGCTAAGTCTGGGAGAAATCTTTAGCACCGAGTGAGAGGTATAAAGTGACCTTACTTCCCTAGAACTACGTGCCCCCATAGGAGTGAGCCTGAGTCTGATTTATATAGTGATCACTAATTTGTATGGACTTGATACCGATAGTCCTACTCCGATGGCAAGGATTGGATGGCTCTCCCCAACGTGGGTTGGACATTGGACTCCATGTGGCTCACATGGTTTATGTCGGTTATAGGATCTCCCGGTGTGTATGTGTTTCCTTGTGTCTATGGTGAATGGTGAAATTATTTGAAAGTGGAATTGTGAAAGTTATTCTTTAGAAAGATTTAAATGATATTTACATTATGAGAATTGATATTCTTGATGAACTGAAAGTGATTGACAAATTATATGATGACTCACATGTGTTATTATACTTATTTCATCCTCTCATGATTATGATTATTTTCTTCGGGCTATGTGAGTCTTTCATACATCCTGCATATTTCTTATAAATATTTATGATGATGATGTTAATACAAATGCATACACCCCCATATACTTGGTTACTTTCCATGGTACTGACTCACATCTTCGGAAATGGGCTGCATTTTCTTGAAATGTAGGTTCAGGTGCTCAGTTCCAGGTTCGACCGTGATTCTTCGGGCACGCTGTTCTACATCCTCTGTTGTGGTGAGTCCTCATGTTTTGAGGACGTGATGCCTGATGTTGGTTTCACAGAATTATTTACATTTGATAACTGAGTATGAGTCAGTTAGGTCATGTCTCAATGGCTCGCTGGTTTTATTGATTCTCTTAGAGGCTTGTCAGACTAGTATAGATGTTGGGAGTTAACTAATAAGTCGTATTTTGTTATCTTTCTGAAATTTTTTTATTCATGGATGATGATTACTCTGTTGATATTTGAGGGTTATTTATGGAAACCCTATTGATTTGTGTTGAACTAAATGAAATGGCTCAAAGGGTTAGCTTGGGGCTACTCATAGCCTCAAGCACCGTGTGATGCTCCGGGACCCATTTTTCGAGGCGTTATATTCTTTATGTCACCAATTCTCCTACAATATTTCTATTCATATGATTGACAATGTTTATTATGATTATCAGACATGGAAAGGATGGAAGGTGAAGAGACATTCTTTCCAACAATTTTGAACAACTTGGGCTTGATTTTTGGTGTTAGTCACTATATTTTAGTGTAAAAAAGTTCACACAAACTTTACCAGGCTCGATCTATGCTTAGAAAATAAAATTTTTTATGAGAAGTCAAAAATCTACTGTAGGTGGGGGTGGGACCAGTTGGGCATGATGACACCATTGTAGCGGTGGATTTGTTGTTGTAGCAATAAAATTACTGATGTAAAAATGCCTACAATAGCTTCTCTTATTTTGATTTGTCCAATTTTTGAAATTTCTTCCCCACCCCCTCGTAGAATCCCAACTTATTTTTTAACAGTGTAATTGCAATATTTGTTAGACTTCTATGGAGCACCAACCTTAATACCTAAGGTTTCTCGACTCCACCAGCCGTGATCATTATGAAGAGAGATGACATAATAGGGGTTTCCTTAATGAAAGGGTTTTTCTAATGAGCTATATAGTGGATGAGGCACCAAACTTCTATAAGAGGTTGGAGGCCTTTTCTTTGGAGATACTATCAAAGTCCATCTTTAGGTGTAACTTGGCCATAATTTGAGAGCTCTTTGTTGTAATCCTGACTGTGGATAGGTTTGTGCCACTTCCCACCATTAATATTCGAGGAAAGGATATTTTGTTGTATACTGCCACTATCAATGACACCTTGGGGATTTCAAACCCCTCTAATGCCACTTTTGAAGTTGATATTATGGAGTCAGATTTGAGGTGCATAACCAAGATCTTGGTGCTGGAAGATCGGGACGGTATAGTGAAGTATTCTAACATCAAGGGGACCAATATTACCTTCTTTTTTTTGGAGGCTCAAATGTGGATAAACAGCACACGTGCTCCGAAAACTTGCTTGAGTCTCCATCCCTTTATTCAATGGTTGACAACTTTCTTCATACAGCGTGACACGTCTATCTTTATAGTCTGTGCTATTTTAGGGATTGAGGTAAATTTAGGGATGCAGGTTATTGATCAGGAGAGGAATTTCTATGATAAGGGAGGGTTTTTAAGGGATCTCTTCTTTCTCTCCCTCATCATTGAATTATGCAAGAAGGTGTAGGTATTGAAAGAGGACCAGGATACCATTGAGAAATATAATGTGTCGTTCAACCTACTGAGTGGTAGTGGTAAGATGGGAGTGAACGAAAAAAAGAAAAGTAAGTGAAGAGGGTTAGAATAGTAGGGCTGGAGGGGCGAGAAGTCTGGAACCTCCTCCACACAGGCTTTTACATCCATAGTGGTTGGGAGGGTGACCTTAAAACTATAAAAAGATACATGGTGAGGAGTCAGTTTCCTCTACTAGGGTTGGCTTATTTGAGTTCTATTACTCTACTAGAACTGGCCCTAACAAATGTAAAGCCTTGAAGAAATTAGATGAGTAGAAAAAGAGGCATTGTTCTCGAGACCGAATGTTATATAGGATATGTAATGATGTTCAGGTGATGTTCAAGTGTGCCTACCCTTACCAAGAAGCTCCCAATATTATCGAAGAAGGATATGGAAGAGTTCTTATTCCTTGAGGAATGGATGAGGAGGGCTTAGACATCTCAAGCATCGGAAATACTGAGGTCACCAAGTAGATTCCCCCCTTCCCTCTTTTTATTTTATTACTATTTTCTAGTTTTCTTGGGTTGCCTTTATTTGGGAAATGAAACAAACAACTAATTCCTTTACTTTATTGCATTTTTAGGACATCAATTGTTATTGCACCTTTATTATTAAATAACTAGTTTGTTATACATATTGGAAGTTATCTCTATTTTGACAATTTAAGAACATAGGGTCTTTTTTCAACACATAAAAAATTACAAATCAGGAGTGTCCCTGGTAACTTACTTCTTAGGAGCTGCTGTAGTAGAACATTAGAAGCAGAGTAGTTGTAGAAACATTATTGTAGCTATACCCACCAGTGACTCTGACTTTTCATCCAATTTGAGTTCCTTTTTTCATAACTATATTATCCCACAAACACGTTTATTACCTTTATCCCTCAGCCTTAGAAAATTGTAAACCCGGAATGCTTAAATTTGTACTTCTAACTTATTGTTAATGTGGTTTTAATCTCTCAACTCCATTTAGTGCACTAACAATTTCCGTTCTACAGGTCTTATGCCTCTCATTGATATCTGATGGTTAGAACAATACTATTCTAACCTTCCAATCATATCTGAGATACTAATTGTGGCCAAGTAATCCCAATTGTGATAGTTGAGACAAGAATTGGAATTTTATAGATAATAGTTGGATTCCACTCGGGGAGACAATACTAAATTAGCACATAGGAGAGAAGAAATTAAAATTGGTTTTCTAGATTACTTATAGCATCCTATAGATTTGAAGTGGACATCAAAAAACAAATCCACAAGACTATTAAATATTTACTCTTGTACTAGGAGATAGGTAACCTAAGCTCTGATACTATCTTGTCATGGACCAACCAACGGATAATTCAAGTACCTACCCAACTCAATCCTAAATAGAAGAACAGTAACTATATAACCATTCAATTAATATGGAAGCTAATGATATTTAAAATAATAAAATTCCTTAATCATGAAAAAATTCATGTTTAATAAATTTAAAAGATATAAACAATGCGGAAAAGAATTAATAGTTATTCCCATAACCTAATCTAAATTGATACCACTGACCAATAAAGGAGAAAATCTAGGACACAGTATCCCTACGAGAATAAAAGGACATGAGTTATTTCATAGTGTTCACCATTGTACCTATAGAAACACCAACTAACCTACAATATAGATATACCCCCAAATAGATGTATGGTAAGTGGAGTATCAGCACAACCACATGTACTATTAGATATCATATACCAATTAGGGTTAGAAACAAAGAAAAATTGAATCAAATAGGGAGAAAATCATGTCATTATTAAAGTTTTGAATTCTAACCCATTCTATCTAATCTATGGTGTGTTAGCTTTACATCACTGTGACCTACCTATCATTTAATATTTTTGTGTATCCTTGTCCTTTGACAATTTAGCCTTCCTAAGCTCTTTTATTTCTTGTTTTATTCCCTTCACAACCTATCCTATGGTTTTACTCTTATCACTGACAAGACCCCCAACTACATTTCTAACAATTAAGGACAATTCCATGATCCCCACATATCTAGCATGTTATAAGGACTAAACGATGTTACCCCTCATACTTATTTGACTTGAAACACAACCAATTACTTAAATTATTCTTTACTCCAATAAGTTTATAGTTATACAATGCACCAATTATTTAAATTGGTTTTGTAACAAGATTCCCTAGAATATGTATATACAAATTCAAATAAATATGATGGGTGCATATATGGAAAATGTATGTATCATCTCAACCCCATCATCAATATCACTTATCAATATCAACAGCCCCACTCATCATCAATACCATAAGAATGTCATCTTAACATTATTTTTACATAATCTCAATATCATCATCAATATCATCTAACCAACATAATTAATGTAACACTCAATATCATATGTAAATTCAAGCTATAGTCAATAATCATAAGTAATGCTTGAAAATAAATCACAAACCCCCAATTACATTTAAGAATAAAGCCTATCAAGTTTTTTTGCACAATTAACCCTATTGTGCTGAATGTTATTCTATCACCTATTTCTTATATTTGCTTTTGTGAATGTATCTATATGCCAATATGAGAAACATATAATCCAAACCCCAAGACACAACCAATAACTCACACATGCTGATATATGCTCATGCCTTTAGGTCATTACTCATTCCTTTTTAGGCCACTCTAATCCAGGATACAATGCCTATCTCTCTCTTTCCCTTATTACCTACTTTTGATATATTTTTAACTGTATCTACAATTATCCACAACAACATATGTATAACAACCATGACTCTTCTAACAATTCCAAACCTACCATTGCCCTCAGGTTTTAATTAGCTATTCTTTCTATCCCTAACCAAGCCTTACCAAACTCCTACAAACATACTAATAACCTACTTTGGCCTTAAATTACACTTATTTAGTACATATGTAGCACTTACCTTTCTTATAACCCACCAAGTATGTTTACATTTATTGACATATCTGTAACATACACAAACATATACTTTGGGCTCTTTCGAAGTAGCTAGTTTGATAACATAGTGTCTAAATATCATACAGTCATAACCTAGTCTAGATATTATTATTTTTCCCATACAAACTCCATTCACAAAGGCCTAAGATATGAAATCTCCTGATATTACTATCATTATTACAGTGCATCTAGCCTATCTATGGACTCTTCTAATGTTGGAATAACATCAAAAATGCCTCAAAATCACCCTCACTGAGCTTGGCCTCTGTATTGTTATTGTACTAGGTGATAGATTTATTTAGGGTGTTTTTGGAGAAAAAAGACAACTAAAGGAGTCTCAGATGAAAGAGGGTTTTGATAAACCCTCGAGTTGGCTACTGCCCGACTGCCGTTATAACAACTAGAGTACCATTGCAGTGGTGGATCTACCGCTGTAGTGGAAGGGCTACAGGCCCAGCCTAACTTTTTGTTTCTTAGCCCAAATTTAATTTGGGTCACAACTTTTTCCCATGAAATAATTCCTATGAGGTCCAAAAAATGGATTTCCTAGTTGAAATATTTTTTTGGGATGATTGTTACATAACGATGATTTAGGTCCTTATAGTTAGATAATATTACCCACACTATCTTAATGATAACTATAAAATGTTGGGGTCTATTTCAAATAATTGAGTTCTTAATGAAAACAAGGCTTTAATGTTTCCACATCCTTTACTAACATGAAATTTTGATGCCTATACTATATTTGTCAATTACTACTTTGCGAACCTGGTCTCATACACTCAATGTTCTTTTATTTACTTATTGGAAGGAAAATTAAAATTAATTTCTTATTTTATTTTACTATGATAGTTATCATTACATTTCCCTTTTTAAAGCTTATAAAACCAGCACATCTAATCAATTTTTGACACAACTCAGGCATTCTCCACTAATTGATTACCTTTATATTACTGTTTTTTCAAATCCAACATTTGATCAACATTGTTCTATTTTCCAATGGCATATACACAATACTCTATCTATACACAACCCACTCCTTAGTCACTAATAATTCAGCCACACTCAAAAATTATTAGGAACCCTGATATAAACTCTACTATTACCGCACAGACGGTAGAAAACCATACCCCTTTGATTTTCCTCTCTCTAGAGTATTTCTCCAATAAAGAGATCATTATTGATATCATATTGGGTAAAACTCATGGGGAACCACCACTATTGTAATTGTCTTCACTCTTCCTTATCCCTATCAAACCCAACATCTTCAAATGCTTTGATAATAATCCCTACAATCCCTCTACTCATACAAAATCATTGAACATACATCATCACAAACAAATGTCAACTAACTATTACTCTTGGCCACCAAAATAAAAACCCTATGTTGTCAGCTAATACTTTTATCTCTTGCACGCACATCTTCTGACTCCTTTAAACTACTTTGGTCTTCTTAAGAGGACAAGACACTTCCCATTGATAAATTTGAGGAAACTAAACCTACAATCCCTTCCTTTTTTGTTTCCTCTCTTACTAATAAGGATCATATTCTTTTCAGCCAAAAAATAGAGAATTTAAAACCTACCTACCCTTAAAGTCATAGAAATCACATCACATAGATATTTCCATTAGCCTACACCCTCTCATAAGATTTAAATAAAGGATAATATACATGGAAAATATGTCATGTAAGCATCCTAAGTGGGAAATGAACAAGACAATACTAAATATTGTGAGTGAGCCACTGGATATGGCTAAAATATCTAACAAGGTACTGGTCTCACTTGGTAAGTAAGAGTCAACATTGTGAGTGAGCAACTTGATGTGGCTAATGAACCTAATAAGGACCTGGTCTCACTTTATATGTAAGATTCAGATGACTTGTACTATGCACCCTCTTCAACTAAGGAATATCATAATATTTATAAACTCATAGCTATGAGAAAGTATATGTACATTAAATTAAAGGTTGTGCTTAAGGAAAGGATTGTGGATATAAAGGTCATTAATGTGCTAGTTATACAAACTTCACATAAAAAATTAAGTTTTGTAGGATGATGTCACTTATTCCTATCAAATTAACATTTAGTTCATTTTCTATATTTCTGCTCATATTTGCCATTTAGAGCTTTCCTATAGCTTTCCCAAGTCATTTATGGCTTGTTGGTACTGACAGTGCAGTTACTAGGTAATTCATTTAGTTTGATAGACAATTTCTTATTGTAACATCCCGAGTCTACACCTCGTATATCACATGGTGCTCATAATTCCAAAGGACTACAAGCTAACACATGACTGGTACCTGCTGAAATCACTGAATAATAATTCTGTATAATGCAGAAATTAGGTAGAAAATTGCCATAAGGTTTGAAAATGAATCACATACTGATATGAAAATACTGAATACTGAACATGTGATAATCTTATCTGAAAACTAAATAACTATCTGAAGTAATCTAGTCTTAAGAGCCTCTAACTGAACTGTCTGAATATGGAGTTGATGGGATAAGTACCCCAAATTACTCCGACAATAGAAGTACCGATAAACTAAAATAATACTCCGTCCTAAAACAATAAGGACTCAACACTAAATATGTTATTGAAAGTCTGGGATGCTAAGTACGGTCAGGAGCCCGTGCGTCTGAACCTATGATATAAGACATCATAGCGCAAAAGAAAGGTATGCGTTAGTACTTTAAATTTATTGGGATGCTAGATAAGGTAAGGCTGAATGCATGGGTTCATATGCATGAACAACAAATGGCTAAATAACATGGGTATGAATAGATGAGAGTACATGTATATTTGAAACTACTGTAAATACTGATTATGAGATGCTATGCACATAACTACGTATACTATAACTAAGATTTCATTAACACAAATCAATGACTGATATCTGAGTTCACTGATATTATATTACTGTTAATTAAGAGACTGTGTCTGACAGTCTTGATTCTGTAGAATTGAACTGAGTTATATACTGAGATGGGGTATCTGATAGTCCTGATTCTAAAACTGAACTGAGATTTTATACTGAGTCTGAAATTAAAATTGAACCTGAAACTGTAGGAGTGTTCATCTAACCAACATACCCCGATTATGAACTGAGTTGGGTTCTAACCTGTTACCCTAGTTGGAAGGGTGTTAGCACCTTGCCAAGGGATACTAAAAATGGTTGTAAGTTAACTCTTTTTGATAGGAAGCCCTTTCGTCAACCCTCACTGGCAGGAAAACTCATACGAGATGTATCAACCCTAGACTGGTAGGAAGATATTTCAACCAACACTGGCTACGTAGTTCGGTAATGTAGGGACTGCTACTAAGGGTCAAACCCTTTACTGACAGGAATGCCCCTATCTACGGGTTCGTTCGATGCTGGTTTCTAGTCTAACTGAATAGACACTAAACTAATTTCTAGACTGTACTAGGCTTGATTAAACTATTACTTATCATGCTGTCTCTCTGAACAGGATCGAGTTCACTGAATTCTGATAACTGACTGAATACTTTGAGTTCTTTTAAGTGTCTGAATGTACTGAGTTCTATTATCTGTCTGAGTAGTACTAGATGTGACCCTAATGAGACTATTCTAAAACTACTGTAAATCTAGGTAAATAGCTAGATTGTCGGGTATTAAATACCCCCAGGACTCGATTGCATAAATTATAAAACATAGCACAAACTTCAAAGCATGATAGCTAGACACTTTGTCACTATTCATTCATTTAGGCATTTTAGCGAACATTTGCATGGCATTAACTTCTATACATGCTAACATAATATGATTTTATTACCCAACTTACATAAACAATTTATCAAACACTTGGGGAGCATAATTTATACTCATGGCTACACTACAACATGCAAACATCATGGTCAAAATGCCAAATTCACAAATTTAAGGGCTATTAACATAAAACCATATACATCCCACACATGCTATTTATTTCTCAAGAAACTTACAAATAAATCATGGATTATAAATTCAACTACATCATAATCATGAATACGATCAAAGTCAACATTAAATTCATGAAAGAAATCAACTTGTAATTTAAAAAGGGTTCTTAAACTCCAAGGGTGAAAGGAAACCATTGGATGAGCACCTAACATACCTTAATACTTGAATTTGTGAAGATTGATGTTGAATTTCTTGAATCTTGATCTTGACTTGATGGACTAGGGTTTATTCTTGAGAGGATTTTAGTGAATAATGAGAGTATTTTGACTATTGTGGGTTTAATCTCATGTTTTATGATTGAATAGAAGTGGGGAAAATATCCCAAATACCCCTCTAAATGGTGATTTAATTACTGAAAAGCTTGCCCAGCGATACGCATACCAATGTACCATATCGATGGCATCAACGCGATGACCAATGCACCATCTTAAGTTCATGTTGGTTCATTGGAATTACACTGAAAGCTGGGGAAAAACTATCTATCGATGCGATGGATGACGCGACGCATTGAGATCACATCAACCCACAGTTTTAGTCACCTGAATATGATTCAAACAAGGTCTGAAAGAGCCAAAACTCACTCGGAGTGACCTATTGACATACCTGATCATGATTCAATCTAAGGTTCAATTTTTTAAGGTCACAATAATTGTAAAATAGGTTCGCCAACTTATGAAGGCTAAAATAATTCTAAGTATAAATAATTAGGTGAAAATTCTTAAGTCTTGACCTCTTTTCAAGTTTTAACGGACTGAGTTAAGCTTAGGATTTTGCGGGGTCTTACCATATCTTTCCCTTGGGAATATTCATCCTCGAATGAGACTGACTATGCTGAGAATACTGATAGACTGAGTTTATATATACTAAATATGCACAACTGAACTATGATTACATGACTGAAAGTACTGATATGCTGAGTTATCATACTGACATGCATAACTGAAGAATGATTGAGTTTTGAAGACATGAAACATGACTGAGCTATTTCTTGAAGGTATGAATAATATGAGAATGCTATCCAATTGAACCAATACATAGTTGTAAAGGTAATCTGAGCATGGAACTGAGTAAATTGAAGGAAAACTATTATATTAAGCTGCGTCTAACTTCATGGATAATAGGTGAGGATGCTTGGTCCGCATATCTTCTTCTTTTTTCCAAATATCACCCTAAACGAACTAATTCTGCCAAAGAACTTTGACCAAAGAAACCTCTTTCTTCCTTAGTCTACGAACCTCAAAATCGTGGATTTCGACTAGGATTTCCTTGTAAGAGAGGCTGTTCTGGACATCAATGCCCTCTATCGATACTACAACTGCTGGGTCACCTATGCACTTCTTTAGAAAGGAGACATGAAACAATGGGTGAACTGAAGCTACGTTTAAAGGCAACTAAAGCTCATAAGCTACCTTTTCAAAACGGCTGAGAATTTGATAAGGACCAACATATCAGGCACTAAGTTTTCCCTTCTTGCCAAACCTCTTCACTCCCTTCATAGAAGAGATTTTCAAACACAAAAAGTCACCAATATCAAACTCGAGATCCTTTTTTCGCATATCTGCATACGATTTCTATCGGCTCTGAGTCATCTAAAGCCTTTCCCTGATCAAATGAACTTTTTCTAAGGCATCAAATACCAAGTCAGGCCCTACCACTGCAACCTCACCCACTTCAAACCAACCAATAGGAGATCTATATCTTCTCCCATAACTTTCCTCAAATAGAGCCATCTAAATTCTAGAATGATAACTGTTATTATATGCGAGCTCAATCAAAGGAAAGTGGTCATCCCAACTACCCTTAAAGTCAATGGTGCACGCCCTTTACATATCGTTCAATGTTTGAATGGTCCTTTCTGCTTGACCATCTATCTAAGGGTAGAAGGCTGTACTAAGGTAAAGTTGGGCACCGAGAAACTTTTGGAATGCTTTCCAGAAATAACAGGTAAACTGGGCATGGGGTACCTCTATCTAAGATAATAGATATTGGGACTTCGTATAACCTGACCAACTCTCTAACCTAGAGTTTGGCGTAGTCATCGGCTGAATAAGAGCTATGAATTGGTATGAAATAAGCTAATTTGGTCATCCTATATACAATGACCCAAATCAAATCAAGGTGTGTATGAGTTCGAGGGAAACCCATGACCAAATCTATGTTCACTTTCTCCCACTTCCACGTTGGAATGCTGAACTCCTGCATAGATCCACTGGGCTTCTGATGATTAATCTTAACCTGCTGATACATAGAGCCTTAGCTACAAAATCTTCAATGTATCTCTTTATACCACTCCACCAATAAACCTCCTGTAAATTATTGTACATCTTAGTGGCCTTTGGATGGATAGAGTAAAGCGTACCATGCACTTCTACAAGAATTTGTTGCTTCAAGTCATCTACACTTAGAACGCATCACCGACCCTGGAATGCAATACACTATCTCCTTCTTGGGATAAAACCTCTATTTTAAGATCTCTGATTGACTCTTTCAACTTGACTAAACTGGGATCTTTGTCCTACTTTTCCTTCACATTAGAAACCAAAGATGATTCTAAACTATTCTTCACCCACACACTACCCTCTGCTGAATCGACCCTGCAAACACCTAGTCGTGCAAGCTGATTAACTTCCTAAACTAACTTCTTCTTACCATCCTTCACATGAGCAACACTAACCATAAACATCCTATAGAGAGCATCAGCCACTACATTGGCCTTGTTCGAATGATATAGGATGCTTATGTCATTGTCTTTCAACAAATCTAACCACCTTCCTTGATGTAGGTTCATATCTTTCTAAGAAAACACATAATACAGGCTATTGTGGTCTATGAACACATCTATATGTACCCCATACATATCATGCCTCCAAATCTTTAAGGCAAATACAACAGCTGCTAACTCAAGATCATGAGTGAGGCAATTCTTTTCATAGGGCTTAAGCTGTCTAGAGGCATAGGCTATGATCTTACCTCTATATATCAAAACACACCCAAACCCACTAAAAAAAGCATCACAATATACCATAAACTAGTCGAAACCTTCTGGTAAAGTCAAAACTAGGGCTGTAGTGAGTCGAGTCTTTAACACCTGAAAACTTTTCTTATAAGAATCTGACCATGAGAACTTGACTTTTTTCTGAGTCAATCTGGACATGGGGTATGTAATAGACAAAAATCCATCAATAAACCATCGGTAATAGCCTATAAAACCCAAGAAACTCTTAATATCTGATGGAGAGATGGGTCTGGGACAGTTTCTTACTGCTTCGATCTTTTGAGAATCAACTTTAATGCCATCACTAGAAACTATATAACCAAGGAAATCTACTGACCTTAGCAAAAATTCCCACTTACTGAATATGGCGAACAACTGATGGGCTCTGAGAGTTTGTAATACTATTCTGAGATGGTATGCATGATTATGTTCACAGTGAAACTATCCAAGTACTGCTTGAACACGCGATTCATCAAGTTCATAAAGGTTGTTGGAGCATTGGAAAGAATAAATGACATGACTAGGAATTCATAGTAATCATACTGAGTTCTGAAAGCTATTTTGGAATGTCACATTCTTTGATTATGAGCTGATAATGGCCTGGTCTGAGATCTATTTTAGAAAAGTAGCTAGAACCCTGAAGTTGGTCAAAGAAGTCATCGATTCTGGAAAGTAGATACTTGTTCTTGAACATGACTTTATTTAGCTGATGGTAGTCTATGCACATTCTAAGAGAACCATCTTTCTTAAGCATGAATAGAACTGGTGCACCTTAAGGGGATATGTTGGGTCTGATGAATCCCTTATTTAAGAGATTCTTCAATTGTTCTCTTAACTCTTTGATTTCTGTTGGGGCCATTCTGTAGGGCGGTATAAAGATAGGATGAGTATTTGGAAGAAGGTCTATTCCAAAGTCAATTTCCCACTCAGAAGGGACTCCTAGAAGATCTTCAGGAAACACATCTGGGAATTCACATGCTACTAGAATTAGCTCAAGATTAGGGGTATCTGAACTAGAGTATTTAACTTGAACGATATGATAAACACACCCCTTAGATATCATTTTCCTTGCCCTAAGGTAGGAAACAAGATGCCCCATAAGTGCTGAAGTACCACCCCTCCACTCAAGGATAGATTCATTCAAAAATAAAAAATGGACAACTTTATTTCTTCAGTCGACTGAAGCATAGCATGAATAAAGCCAATCCATGCTGAGAATGACTTCAAAATTGGCATCTCTAATTCTACTAAGTTTGCTAAAGTGACTTTCTGAGATACCATAATCAGACAGTTCCTGTATACCTATCGGGCTATAATAGATTTACCTACTAGGGTAGAGACTGAGAAGGGCTCTTCTAGGATTTCGGGACTGACTCCAAAGTCAACAACTATATAAGGAGTTACAAAGGACAAAGAAGATCCTGGATCTAGCAAATCATGAACATACAAATAATGAACTTGTAATGTACTAGTAACCATATCAGGAGAACTTTCCTGATCCAGTCGAGACTGAAGTTCATAAAGCCTATTTGGGTGCTGCCCAATATTGGCACTGGATTCATTACCCTGCTGATTTGGGCAACTGGACTGAGCTGAAGGATGATTATGCTGACTCTACAAACACACCTCAGGACACTCTCTGACCCTGTTGCCTGGCTTACCATATTCGAAACATACATCACTGCCAGCCCTGCAGACACCCTGGTGATTTCTTCCATACTTCTAGCAAAGGAGATACTTTAAGAACTGCTAACACTACCCTGAGGTTTAGGACCTGATGCCTTATCTTTATTTCCATCTCTAAATTTTGGCGCTGGAGCATGGGCTGAGGATGGAGCTGGAACTAAAGATTTTAGGCAGAACTGAGAATGACTCCCACCCTCTGACTTAGGCTGTGTGAAGTAGAAGCTACCTGTTCTATCTCTCTTGTTCTCATTTTTTTTCTCCTTATTATTAGCCTTCTCTATCTACTGAGCATGGACCATGAGCCTAGATATATGAATCTTCTTAATCAGCATTGAGGTCCTACACTCCTTGACCACATTATTAGACACTCCAGACACAAACTTACTCATCTTAGATCTGCTATCTGCTACCATATGAAAGGAATATGTGTCTAATTGACTTAACTTGAAAGAATACTATTTCACTGTCATGTTACCCTACTTTAGATTAATGAACTCCAAAACCTTCGCTTCTCTCAACTCCCGTGGGAAGAACCTATCCAGAAAAGTAGTGCTGAACTCCTCCCATTCTACGGGTCCTGCATCTATGGCCCTCTCTACTTTCTACATGGGAAACATGCACGTCCAGAGGATCTGGCTGGACGGGCGGAGGTGCTGGCTGGTTTCCTATTTTCTTTCCATTATTCTTTTTGGGAGGCATGTTCTATAAACAAAAGTAAGAAAAGGATTAAACTAAGAGTATAAATTTAGCTCATGCTCACTCGCATCATATGAATACTGAAAGAAGGGAAACTTTTCGTAAAATACCTCATAGCCTTTTGTCCATAAGTGTGGCATGCTACACACCCATGCATAGGACTCTACTAATTGTGACTTTTAGATTTCCTAGGACTCTGTTGAAACTTAGGCTATGATACCAAGTTTGTAACACCCCGAATCTGCACCTCGGACGTCACACGGAGCTCATAATCCTAGAGGACCACAAGCTAACCAATGGCTGGTACCTGCTGCAATCACAAAATAATAATACTATATAATGCAGAAATTAGGTGGAAAATTTCCATAAGGTTCAAAACTGAATCATATATTGATATGTGAATACTGAACATCTGACAATCATATCTATAAATAGAATAACTGTCTAAAATAATCTAGTCTGAAGAGCCTCTAACTGAATTGTCTGAATATTGAGTTAATGGGACAACCCGCAACTAACTCTGGCTACTAAAGTACTGATAAACTGAAATAATACTCTGTCGTTGAACTATGAGGACTCACTACTAAATTTTTTCTTAAAGTCTAGGCTGCTAAGTACAGTCAGGAGCCCGTGCATCTGAACCTATGATATAAGACATCATAGAGCAAAAGAAAGGTATGCGTCAGTACTTTGAATGTACTGGTATGCTAGGTGAGGTTAGGCTAAATGAATGGGTTCATATGCATGAACAATAACTGACTAAATAATATGAGTATGACTGGATGAGATTACATGTATATCTAAAACTACTATAAATATTGATTTTGCATTGCTATACACATAACTACGTATACTGTAACTGAGAATTCAATAACATAGGATAATGAGTTCTAAAAATTGAATGACTGACATCTGAGTTCACTGATATTGTATTATTGTTGACTGAGTGAATGTGTCAAACAATCTTGATACTATAGAATTGAACTGAGTTCTATACTGAGATGGGTGACTGTATCTGATAGTCCTAATTTTGAAATTGAACTAGATTTTATACTGAGTCTAAAACTTAAACTAAAACTATAGGAGTGTTCATCTTAATGACATGCCTTGATTATGAACTGAGTTGGGGTCCAACCTGTGACCCTATTTGGAAGGGTGTTAGTACTTTGCCCATTGATACTAACAATAGCTATGAGTTAACCCTCTCTGACAGGAAGCCCTTTCATCAACAATCGTTGGTAGGAAAACTTGTACGATATGTATCAAACCTAGAATAGTAGAAAGACATCTTAACCAATGCTGGCTATGTAGTTCTGTAATGCAGGGACTGCTACTAAGGGTCAAACCCTTTACTGGCAGGAATTCCCCCATCCTTGGGTTCGCTTGGTGCCGATTCCTACTCCCAATTGAATAGATACTGAACTAATTTATAGGCTGTACTAGGCTTGATTGACCTATTACTGATTGTGTTATCTATCTGAACTGGACTGAGTTCACTGAGTTCTGATAACTGATTGAATACTCTGAGTTCTGTTAACTAGCTCAATGTACTGAGTTCTATTATCTATCTGAGTACTACTGGACATGACCTCACTGAGACTATTCTGAAACTACTATAAATCTAGGTAAATAGCTAGATTGTTAGGTATTTGATACCCCCAGGACTCGATTGCATAAATTATAAAACATAGCATAATCTTAAAAGCATAATAGCTAGACACTTTGTCACAATTCATTTATTGAGGCATTTTAGCAAATATTTGCATGGCATAAACTTGTATACACGCTAACATGATATGATTTCATAAATCAACTCACATGAATAATTCATCAAACACTTGGGGAGCATAATTTATACACTTGACTATACTATAACATGCAAACATCATGATCAAAATCCCAAATTTACAAATTCAAGGGCTTTTAACATAAAACCATATAACATCCCACACATGCTATTTATTACTCACAAAACATGCAAAAAAATCATGGATTATAAAACCAACTACATTATAATCATTAATACAATCACATTCAACATGACATTCATGAAAAAAAATCAACTTATAATTTGAAAAGGTTCTTGAACTCTAAGGGTTTAAGGAAACCCTTGGATGAACACCTAACATACCTTGATACTTGAATTCATGAAGATTGATGGTGAATTTCTTGAATCTTGATCTCGACTTGATGGACTAGGGTTTGTTCTTGAGAGGATTTTAGTGAATAATGAGAGTATTTAGCCTATTAAGGGGTTTAATCTCGTTATTTGGGGATGAATAGAAGTTGGGAAAATTCCCTAAATACCCCTTTGGACACTGATTTAATTACCAAAAAACGTGTATAGTGACGCGCATACTGATGTGCCACATCGATGGCATCAATGCGGTGACCAATGCATTGCATAGAGTTCACATTGGTTCATTGGAATTGCACAGAAAGCTGGGGAAAAATTATCTATCGATGCTATGGATGACACGATACATTAAGATCGCATCTATCCACTATTTTAGTCACCTGAATATGATTTAAACGAGGTCGAAAAAATTTAAAACTCACCCAGAGTGATCTACTAACACAACTGATCATGCTTCAATCCAAGGATCAATATTTTAAGGTTATAAGGGTCATAAAATAGGATCACCAACTTATGAAGGCTAAAATAATTCTAATTATAAATACATAGCTGACATTTCTAAGTCTGGGACCTCTTTTCAAGTTTTAATGGACTGAGTTAAGCTTAGGATTTTATGGGGTCTTACACAGCCTTTGTTGGTTCAAATTGGTTACTGGGTAAAAACTTTAATGAAACAACCTTAAATTCATATTTGGACCATTCTAATAGCTCTAGCACGTTAATTATAGATTAGGTTGACCCTTAGGTTTGGCCTCGAGGCTTCGAGACTTATTTTAGGCTATTGACCAAAAATTAAGAAAAATGGCAAGTGGGTGTGGGATCGACTTTTCATCAAAACAACCTTGGATGAAAATTTTGACAATTGCATTGAGTCTATAACATTAAAATTTGATAGGGTAGAATTTGACACTCATTCTATTAGTAAGAGAGATAGTTTTAAGTATCTGGGGTCTATGATTTAGGAGAATGAAGAGATTGACGAGGATGTTACTCATTGGATCACGGTAGGGTGGAGAAATGGTGGCTTACCTCCAGTATCTTGTATGATAAAAAGGTACCTCCCAATCTTAAAAGCAAGTCCTACAGAGTGATGGTTAGATCAGCTTTGTTGTATGGAGCGAATTGTCGGCTTATTTAGAAGAACCACATCCAGAAAATGAATGTGGCAGAGATGAGAATGCTTTTGGTGGATGTGTAGGTGTACTAGAAAAGATAGGATTAGAAATGAGGTTATTCGAGATAAGTTAAGAGTGGCTTCGGTGGAAGCCAAGATGAGGGAAGAAATGTTGAGATGGTTCAGTCATGTTCTGTAAAGTAGCACGGATGCCCTAGTGTGGAGGTGTGAGAGGTTAGATAGGGATTGTTTTAAGCTAGGGAGAGGTAGACCAAATAAATATTAGAGAAAGGTGATTAGACATGATATAGAACAACTTAAGCTTACCAAGGACATGACCCTAGTTAGGATGTTATGGAGGAAGTGAATTAGGGTAAAAGGTTAGTTTGAGTTAGGATGCTATATGTTTTGGTGTATGTTGTTGTTGTAGAATAGTTTGTTTGCATATACAGTATTCTGAATGAATTTTGAGAGGTTAGCAGAGACTCAAAAATTTGAAGTCTCTAGCTAGTGCCTCATAGCTGATGTGACTAAAAAATAGGCCCATTGGGAGATTTATCATTCCTAGCTCAACCAATAGTTATAACTTTAGCAGCACCTGGGTGCTTTACCAATGAACACTAAAGTAGCATTTGCGCACTTGGGAAGGGTATAAATACCTCTCTTAGCCTGATTTTAACTATTCTTCTCCCATTCCTTAGAATATTAAACCCTAAAAGTGGGACCTCTTGGGAGAATCAATTATGGGTGGTTTTTGAGCTTAGGTAAATTTTATTTATGCATTTCTCTTTCTAATTTACGATAAGTGTCTATTAATCTCTTGATAAAATCCTTCTTCTTTTTCTAAAATCCCTAGAATCTTGGTTGTTTAATCATAGCGACATTAGAGCTCAGAATTCACACATTTTTGTATGGTAAATGTTCCTTGATCATAAAGGGTCATTGTGTTGGTCACGAGAGTGCAATTTTGTCTATGGTCCCCATGTGAGATTTTTACGTAATTTTAGACCTGAAGTATAATAGTGCACTATGGGTATCATTGTTCTTATTTTAATGAATAGATTGTGATTTTAATAGCAAGTCACCTTGCAGAAGCTTCTTAGAAAGAAAAAAATTATTATTTACCAAATTCTTCATGCTTTCTTTGGCATCTAGGTAGGCTAGGTTTACCTTCTTCATATATTGAGCTATCCAATAGTATGATTATGATTTGCTGCTATATATAGGGTGGGATTTAGGTGTTGGAACTATAAATGAGAATATTTGGATTATTTGAACTATTTAGTCTATCTTGAAATAGTAAATTAGGAGTAATTAGCTTACTTACTCATGTATTTAGTGAGTTTGGCTTTATGAAACATGTTTAGAATGGAAATGCCTTAATTTCTTAAGCTCGGTGAAATTATCTTAGTTATTCATATTAAGGATGGAATTTTCCTTAGTTTCTTAAGGGGAAATTGCCTTAGTTGCTATTATTTTAGATGGGGTTGACTTAGTGGTTCATGTTTGGGAAGAATTACTACCTTAGGTCTATTTATGGATTATTCAACATCTAAAAATGATCTTGGATACCTTAGACTAGTCTAGGGTAGAAGTTGTCATTAATGGATTTTAAATATTAGTAGTGGGCCTCTCTGGCCCTCATAGGCCAAGACTTGTGATAATTTTGTAGATTTATTTACTCATGTTATACCCTTATTAATATTTGGTTCGGAACCTGCGGCGATTAAATATATTTAATGAGTATGTTAGTTGGACATTGAAAGATTGATGCTAAACTCGGGTATTGATAATGATATTCCTTATATTCATGATTAATGATATGACATATTGATAACACTAATGATATGGCCTATACATATGATTATTGCTATGACTTCCAAATATTTTTAGTGATATGGCCTATCGAAATGCTTAATGATATAGATATCAATATGATTAATGTATGGTTTATCGACATGCTTAATGATGTAGATATCGATGTAATTAATGTCATGGCCTATAGATATTCTTAAAACTACAGATATTGATCTAATGAATAATATGGCCTATCAACATGCTTAATGATATAGATATCGATGTGATTATGATATGACCTATCAACATGCTTAAAGATATAGATATCGATGTGATTAGTGATATGGATTATAGATATGATTATTGGATTATGGATATGATTAATGGCATATAGATATGATTATTGAAATAACTTAAGAAAATAAATACTGACATCGCCTATGAGCATAGTTATTGGCATGACTTAATAGATGAAGTATTAGTACGGTTCACGGATGTAGGTACCAATTTTACTTATAGTTGTGATTCTTGATTTGATGCATAGATATGTGTAAAGGAATGATCCATAGTTATAGTTCCTTAGTTTAGTTTTTTTGAGTTAGTTTATTGATATGGCTTGTAGATATGGTTCGCTGATACGGTTTATAAAAAAGAGTTTGGGTTTGAGTCCGAAAACTGATGATGATCTTTATAATATAAGTTCTAGCTTAAACCCAAAAAATTATTCTAACGATACTATTAAGTTTCGATTCAAGTTCGACATTTGAAGTTAAGAATGAGATGGTATGGTTTGATGGATTCTTAGTTATGTCATTATAATTTGTAGATTTAGGCCTATTCAGTTACTTAGTTTCTTTGATTATACCCTCCAGGCCCATGGATGCCAGTGTTGGGTTATTGACTCTTCCATACTTATTAGCTTATGGGGGATAATCTTGTCATTATAGTTCTATGATATTTAGGTTACTATCTCATATG